>NC_092795.1:53430132-53512693 GCF_918797505.1 Bemisia tabaci
TATTGCTGCATGTAAGATGCTTCGTAGCATAGCTTCAAAAATGAAGGCGCACTGCAGTCAATTACTAAAAATTCATGTTGGCGCATGTAAGTCGCAGAAACCATCCGACTGGCGCACAGTGGAACGATTCTTCGGAAGAAGTCGGACATGAAATTTTTGACAAAACTTGTAAAATTTTACGTTTACCCCGTCAGAATTTTGATTTTAAGAAGTGCTTCTCATTGAAAATTTTACGAGAAAACCTATGAATCCACTCTTAAAACATCAACATTTCTTAATAATGGAGATATTCACTTCTAAAATTTTTAAATTATGTCCGAACTCTCCTATCGGCTCGACCCATTGTGCGGCGCTGTATGAGCCTTTCACCGGAGGCTGGGATTTTTTGCGAGCCGCGAATAGGGGCAGAAAGGAGATGGAATGCGCGATCGCAATTGGCGAGTGCAAAAAATCGGGAATGGGAGGCGGAGGCGCGCGCGGCGAATGCGGAAGACGAGGTGCGAGAGTGAGAGCGGAAGTGGCGGTTACCTGAGCCGCTCGGGTGGCGCAGACGCAGCGCAGAACCGAGTGAGCGCCGCTAGAGATGGAAAGAGAATCGCGCTCGTCGGGAAGGAAAGGACTGAGAAATGGGAATTGAGGTCAATGCACGTCAGTGCTGCCTCGCTAAGAAAGAACGCCGTATCAACATTCAAGAGTTGCCAAGTTTCTTTCAATAAAATGTTTATTTTGGAGCAAATTTATGAATATTTTTCCTCGTAATTTTCGGAATAGGGTGTCTATAAGTCCGGAAATAGTACTGATTTTTCAAGGGCGCTGCGGAAGTACTAAAAAAGTGCGGAAATTTTGCAAGAAAGTCCGTATTTTTTCATTTTTGTCGCAATTTGAGCGGGAAATCCAAATTTTTGAAATTTTTCGAATTTCGTCAGTTGAAGGTATCGAAAAAGTACTGAATTTTTCTGTTGTGAAGGTACTAAATTTTTCTGTCGTGAAAGTGCTAAATTTCTTGGGAATGTACCGAAAAAGTACTGTAAAAGTACTGATTTTTGACCAGCCTGTTTTAGTGGACACCCTGGGAACTTTAGGTAAAATTGCAAACAACATTGCCTGAAAATTTGGAAGAAAAATATCCATAAGTCAACCAGGAAATCCTTGTCTTATAAATGGAACTTTTTCAACACATGAAGGTTCATGCGACGGCTTTCCCTAGCACGGCAGAGTAGCTAAACGGCGGCCCCTACCCCGATTATTTTTTTAATCTATTATTTTACATCATATTACTGGATCCTTTTCTGGGGATTTTGTTTGCTGCGTCAAGGAACTCTAACACTTAAAGGCATCCCGAAAGATTTGGCTACTTGGCTAACTTTGAACCGTTGCACCCAGGAATACAAATCTTCCAAATTACTCGGTGGTCAGTTTAACATAATTTTAGGCATTTTAAAATTTTAAACGACGTCTTACTCGCTTTTGCCTGTCAGTCGCAGTCCAGTTGATCAAACTGTAGTACGATTTTCCTGTTAAGAAAATCCCGTAATTGGAGCACTTGAGCCGTCGTTCAGCGTTGTCTACGTGAGGCGTCGAGCGGCATGCGATAGCCAAAAAATAACTGCGTGGCGTTTAGCTATCAGATTAGGTTATACTAGGTCAGGTCAGATTGTGTGCGAGTAGCCTACATCTACTTCTGGAGACCCACCGTGTAGACCGCGTGGTAGACGCTATCATTCAACCATCGGTGGAGTCCTCTGATCGAAATAAGTGTGGTGTTCATGCGTTCTTGTATTGACTGCATCGCCAGGAGCACCAAGGTAAATAGAATGGTGTGCAATTAAAGTTTGTTGAAAGTCCGAACTTAAATGTTTTTTTTTTTTTTTTTACTTTTTCTGCGTTAGACAAGTTCGCTTAGGCCATCACTGAACCTAATCTCTCACCTCCTCCGTAAATAAAAAGTTCCCGCCAATATGTTACGTAAATATTATTATATTTGGCCCTCGCGCCATTCTAAAAACCTTTAAGTATACGACCCAAAGATGCTTCAGGAAGTGATTTTTGAAGAAAAAAAAACGCTTCAAGATAAGGGATGAATTTTTATTCCTATGCTCCTCTTTTAATTCCCTTTTTTATGCTGGAATGCGTAAACTTCATGGTATGCAGATGCACCTGTCAATGCACTCGTGGATCCTAACAATATTTTCGCCCTAAGTGTGTATTGTAGAAAAAGGCGGTAAATTGTCAGATATACTTCACTACGATATCCCTTCTTTGCTCGCAGTGAATCGGAAACAATTTGTAACTGTACTAAATCGGAATATTTGTTCTTTTATCGGCAAAAGGGCGTATTCACGCATAATTTGAGTTGTTTTATTAATTTCCATATTTTTTATGGTTCACGTAAGAAGCAGAGTTACGCCTTTTCACTGCGAAGCGACGAATGAGATGCATTTCAGTGGCGAAGCGTGAATGATCGATTATCGATATTTCCCCACTTGAAGCTATGGTACAGAATCGATTATTAAGGTGTTCGTTGCGAGCACCATGTCTATCGATCCTTTTCCATAGGTTTATTACATGGCAGATCAATCGATAAATCGCAAAGCACTGAGGCGAATTTTTGACTCGTGCGGCAACGTCAGACACGTCTAGTCTGAATCGATGGCGACTTTTGCTGCCATTGGTTATACACGTGTCGTGCTTTCGCTGACCCCCCCCCCCCCCTTCTCTCTTCGTCTCCGTGGAAAAAATGTGTCATCCGTAAAGAAAGGGAAAGGGCCTCCTTTTCTGACGACGGCCTTGTCGAAAAGTTTGCGTTCGTTCTTTTAGGCATTCGAAACTCATTATGGTTCATTTGCATCAATTTTTTAGTCAAGTCGTTGATGCAAGAGGCGTGTCGAGTGCTATTCTGAAATTCACTCTTAAAATAGAGGCGTAAATATTAAATATTCACGTAATTTTATAATTGCTAATATACCTCATCTGAAAAACTGAAATTGTTGGGAGGTTCTCCTATCTTTAGTTACACCCTTTCGAATTGCTTTGACAGCTTTCTTCAATGAGTTCTGTGAGAAGTCTCTGTATGCCCGAGAGCCTGGTTTTCTTTTGTACGTCCGGACCATGTTTCTTGTAAAATTACGAAATACCTGTCATAAACAGATCAGTACCTACTTAACTGATAAAAACCTGAATATAACCCAGGAAATCTCTTATCTCAAAAGCACTGCCAATAGGTCCTCCCTCTTAGTCTGTAATGCAAGGTAGAATTGGAAAACATGGAAACGATATCACTAAAAAGGAGAAAATAGGGTGTCCCATGTTACCCAGCGATTCCTAGTTTTTTGGTTTTTTGGAAATTTTGGGGATGAAAACGAAAATTTTTGTAAAACTGAAGCAGACCCCATCAACAGAGGCACATTTGTGACTTACTCACATATAAGAAGTTTGCATGTGGTGGAAAGGTACTGAGATCCCCAGGAAAGTATAACGGTGTTCAAATATGACGAAAAAATATTAAAGAGACAAATATTTTTTTTTAAATACTTATTTGGGTTTCAAAATTCTTCTTGGTCATGAACAGCCATGCCGGAGTAATGTAGAATGAGGTTATGGCATCAGAAGAACAAAAATAAACATTACAGTGCTACCACACACAACAACGCGAAAATTCCCTCGAGTGTCCCATGTTAGCCTGTAGTCCCAAGTAGCCCCGTTTGACGGTACTGAGAATATTGTATGATTTCTAAAAATATTCTCGGACTCGGCCGAAGTTCTTGATATATTTCTGGTGTGCATCCTAAAGATACCTCTGAAGATTTTAATTTATTGTCTTGACTCAGAAAACAATAATCGGATAATGCATCCTTTACCCGATTTTTTCTAAAAAACCAGGAAGGAAAAAATACTTTCCCAAACATTTTCAGCGTTTTCATATTTTTCTCTTTATATTTGTTGGAAGGTCTGCTAAACCATGCTTTGCCGCCCAGATAATTATTGATGTTGCCAATTCGGTGAGTTTTGGCTCCAAAATTGAGTCTCTAGCCCTGAAAAAATTCGGACGTTCCTTCTGAAATTTTTCAGGCTTATCTACCTGTTTCCTTTTAGTTTCCTTCCGTGACCTGCAATATTGGACTTTATTTTGCAATAAGGAAGCACTTTTTCTGTCTCAACCACAAAAGGACCAATCTGCATAGGAAAACCAATGACACGAATTTTGTCTCTAAAATGAGCCAGCAAATAATAGTAGTAGTGACTTAAAGTATACTTAAAATGTAGTTAACTTATGTTTAACCTACACAAAACACAACATTTTTTACACTTTTGAAACGTCTTCTCCGTATCGCAAGGAAGTTCCATTATCATCTGAATGAGCTTTTCTCCATATAATGTTCTACTTGAACTTGGGTTATAAGAATTCCCAGAGTGACTTTATGCAGCTTACGAAGGATTCAAAGTAATCAATAGTTAGCCCTCAAAATGATTTGATGTTCGGTCGGCCGATTATTAATTTCGAATTATTTTAATAACTTTTTGAAAGTTCTACTCGTGACTTTCAAAGCACGCATCAATGCATTCAATCAAAAGTGGAACACTGATTTAAAGTCCACAGAAGGTCCGAAAAAAACTTTCCGGGCTTGATGACGCTTCCTTCCAGCTGTACAAAAAAGAAAGGAAACCTTTTGATTAGGACGTCGGTGAGGAGTAATGCATTTCTTTCCATCACTCCATGGCTGTCCGAATCAGATGATGTTTCGTTTTCGGTTATCACGCGATCCAAACAATCTGCTGAGTCATATTTTGTGCACGGTTAAAAAGTAGGCCAACTTTGAGTCGCCGGAGACCGCACCGTCCAACCCGAGGCGTTGTTTTGAATTTTCAAACCGCGCGGCCCAGTCCAGTCCAGTCGGGAAATTATCGCCTCTCTTCCGTTCTCATGCTCGCGCACTCTTCTCATCTCGAACGCGATTACAATTAGTTCGCCCGGTATCGATAAGTATCGTTATGTGCATTGATTACCTTACATTTTGATAGTATCGCGTTCATTAGTGATGTTATTACCGCCAGGGAGTTTTTTAGCCTTAATAACATGTGGATTTTAAAACTGACCAAGTGACTCGTTTTGAAGATATCGACTGAAGTGCGCGGAGTCTGATTGAGAAGGTATAGAACATTTTCACCTATCATATTTTGAAAACGAAACTGCAGGCGGAGTATCGAAATTGATAGACGAGAAGACAAAGAGTGTGTGGAGCGAGCGTATTGGTTGTAATGGGTGGTTCCTATAAACTAAGGGAGAAAATGATGGACTAACTTTAGGGTTTCTCATGGGTTGCTATAATTACTCTATTACCTATACCTTTTTGCTCATTGCAACCACCTGCTTCCACCAATAGGATCCCTCCATATTCCTTTTGTTATCTTTGTCTATAGCTTTGTCTATCAATTCCAATAATCGTCCCGCGGTGCTTATATCAAAAGTCTCAATTAAGCGCTAAATCTTCCTCCGGCAAGTATATTTTCCTTACTTTCGGCGTCCCGTGTCTCTTATTGAGTGTATGTTTACACTGGAAAAAAAACACTTTGGATCTAGAGTCCAGACTCTTAAAAACATCGACAAGAAAAAATACCCCTGATTCAATCAGATTTAAGCTTAAATCAAGAACCAAGCCTCTTAATTTGAGCGGATTTCCTTTTGATTTAAGCGTAAATCTGATTGAATCAAAAGCTTATTTTTCTTGTCAATGTTTTCAAGAGTCTCGACTCTAGATCCAATGTGTTTTTCTTTTTCCAGTGTAGTCTATTGAGGAGAAAGGGGGACGCATCGTCGCCTTACGGCGGACTAAGATACTGTAGTGGCACGAAGTAATGATATACTTGAAAGTCTAGTATTCTAGTATTCAATATTTCAGCTCGTCAAGGAATCTTGAATCTGCGATGGATATCATGGAAGTATTTTTGACTTCGGAACGGCTAATTTTCATTCGTGTAGGTGTAGGTCAAGCTCTTATCGGAAGTCATCCCGCGGTACAAAGACCGGATGCGCGTATCTTAGCGTTCTGAATTTTGTTGCCTCATTTTTCGCGGATAGGTACGCGCATTATTGCACATAAAATCTTACGCCTTTCAATCAAAAAAGTAAAAAATAAATCGAAACCATCTCCTGTTGTTTCGCGCTTTACGGTGCAATAATGGAGATGTTGCATGTGTGAGGGATTTGCGATTTGACTGTTGTTTCTTATGTAAAAGTTCGCGAGAAACACGATGGTGCCACTGGTTTTCTCTGAAATCATCTCCCAAGCTCAAAAAAAGCTCTCAAAGTGAGGCCAAAATGGAGGGGATATCCCACCCTACGATGAGAGTCCACCTCTACATCAAAACAAACTCTCCATGCGAAGATAGGGAGCAAATACATTAGCAGGGTTGCCACTTTATTTGGGGACTCCAAAACTGAAAACACGGCATCACTGCTAATGTATTTGCTCCCTATCTTTGCATGGAGAGTTTGTCTTGATGTAGACGTGGACTCTCAGGGTAGGGTGGGATATCCCCTCTATTTTGGCCTCAAGTTGAGAGCTTTTTTTGAGCTTGGGAGATGATTTCAGAGAAAACCAGTGGCACCATCGTGTTTCTCACGAACTTTGACATAAGAAACAACAGTCAAATCGCAAATTCCTCACACATGCAACATCTTTATTTCTCGAGAATGTTCTGAAAGAGTACTGTAAAAGTAAGTACTTATTTTTAACCAGCCTGTTTTAGTAGACACCCTGATGAACGGAGTCATGTCCCTCCGGACGGGTAACGACAAAATAATTGCATATTATTTTGCTTTATTTTCTGATCTCCGTCCCCCAACGAAAGGACAACCCATGACCGATTTTTTTTGCGTGTGAAAAATGTCGGTCGGCTCGTTTTATCCGGTGGAATAAATATTCACCGGACGATTTTTTTGATGGATTAGCGTCCTACTGAAGAATGGAAAATCTTCGAAAGTAATTTTCCAAAACAACGTCGTCCCCCTTATATCGTTTTAGTGGCTGGACCACAAGATCGGACCATGGAAATTTCGAGCCAAGCTCAGTCACTTCCGAATTGTTTCCATGGAGTAACCGATTCTGATTCTCGTTTTAAAAGAGCCAAGAGTTGTTGGTAGGTACATAAATTACGGGTCTGCGTGTTGTCGGCCTTGATGCAACTACGTAATAATCGCAATTCAGAGGCTGCGCAGTGCGGATACAAGCCTCCCGCTAGTCAAACAGCTTAAGTTAAGACCGTCTTACCGTACCGACCCGAAAATTCCCGGCGTGACTGCTGTTACCGCTAAATCATGTACGCTAGTCTGCATCAGGGTTGCCCCAGTCAGGGAAATGTAGGGAATTTCCAAGGGAACGACGAAATGTAGGGAACTTTTAGCCACTTTATGCTTCTAAATGGTTTGACGTGAACACATTTGTCTGCAGGGATTTCAAAGGAGACTGAAATCGGAAATGAAAATGTCAGGGAAACATTTTTAAGCCACCTTTAATTGCTTTCTAGAATGGGTTTGACGATTCGAACAACAAATTTCGTATAGAACCTATTTCTAATTATGTCTTTTTAACCATCTAACATAGCTTCAATTGCCAGGAACTTATGAAAATATGACAGGGAATTTCTGTTTCTTAATTCTGTGTTGTTTTAACGCCATGATAAGAACATTATGAGTGTGGCCCTTGGTGTTCTGAATATTTCAATGAAAACGCTATCTTGTATAAAGGATTTCTTTAAATAGTGACATTGTGGACGAGGAGGCAATTGTTGAAAGGAATCGGAACCTTCAGACGAAGGATAATTGTAGAAATAGGAAGAAGTGGATATACTAGCGCTTTTGAACGATAACCGATCCATGTCCCGTTCCTCTCACCAATGTGACTTTGACCCTGTCGCCCCTTCTGTGTATAAAGTACGACCATTTCTCATGCAAGCTACTCCTCTTATGTTATTCTTTTATTTCTGCTCTATCAAGGTCTATTGATGCCGTGCAGACATTCTGAGAGTAAATCAGTTCAATGCATTAATGTCGTTTTCCTCCCCCAAAACCACCCATTCGCTCTCCCATCAACTCATCTGGAATGCTTGTGCGGGTACCAGATTGCTTAGCTGCACATAGTCACAAGATAATCTAGTAGTCAGCACTAAATCTCTGAAATGCAGTGTCAACTAAACGTTCGCGTTCAGTACTTGATTATGGTCAATTTCCAAAAAATTTGGCTGCTATTAGATCGTCTAGAGAGCAAACAAAGTTAGACGGTCTAGCACTTGCATGACACGTAAGAAAGAAATGAGAAATGAAAGATTGGAAATTTCACGAGGCTGTGAAATATTTCATATTTTTAAGGGGCTAGAGTATGCAACCCGCACTTAAACACATACGAATCGAAGAAAACCAAAACATTTTAAATTTTGCGAAACATGATAAGAAACCGGTATTTTCCAATATCATTCATTAATTTTTGAAATTTCATGAAATATGTCACGTGAAATCTCAAGATTTCATCTTTCGTGAAAGAGCTTGATGCAAAAACGGCTTTTTTCGCCCCCCCTCTGGAAGTTCTTCAGACTTTGTCTATTGATTACTCATACTTGAGCGCTTCTTTTCCCAAATTTTCAGACCCCCAAAAAATTTTGGGGGGGAGCTAGGGGGGGTGGAAGTCAAAACCTGTGAACCTCGATATCTCTTGAACAAAGAAAGATATCGAGGTCCGGTTTGGACGAAAAATCGTCTAAAATTGCATACTTTAAGATTCTAAAGGTCGAAATCCCAATGTCACATTTTTAAGTCAACATATGTGCTTTTTTTCCAGTTTTTAGGTCTAGAAAATTTCTTTTGAACGAAAAATTTACAAAGATCTCAATTTTTTATTTGAACCAAAACCAGTTTTCTAAATTGTTCGTCTTTTTCCGCATCCAACGAGTGGTCCATTAAGCTGGGGAACCAAACGGTTCCGGAGTTATGATCGATTGAAGTTTCCGCTCAACGCGCGCCGACCGATTTTCGCGCGCAAAAAAGTCGGATTTGACTGTTATTAGATCAGATTGAATGTTCAAACTGAGCAAAATGCTTTATTAGGGACTCTTGAGGGTCGCTGCGTTCAGAAATTACCGATACTTCCAAAAAATTCACGTTTTTAAAATTGCAGCTTCGGACAGGACCACTGAGCGGCCGGTCGGCGCTCAGTGGGCCTCTAAAATAGCGCTGCGGAGCTGTAATTTTAAAAACGTAAATTTTTTGGAAGTATCGGTAATTTCTGAACGCAGCGACCCTCAAGAGTCCCTAATAAAGCATTTTGCTCAGTTTGAACATTCAATCTGATCTAATAACAGTCAAATCCGACTTTTTTGCGCGCGAAAATCGGTCGGCGCGCGTTGAGCGGAAACTTCAATCGATCATAACTCCGGAACCGTTTGGTTCCCCAGCTTAATGGACCACTTGTTGGATGCGGAAAAAGACGAACAATTTAAAAAACTGGTTTTGGTTCAAATAAAAAATTGAGATCTTTGTAAATTTTTTGTTCAAAAGAAATTTTCTAGACCTAAAAACTGGAAAAAAGCACATATGTTGACTTAAAAATGTGACATCGGGATTTCGACCTTTAGAATCTTAAAGTATGCAATTTTAGACGATTTTTCGTCCAAACCGGACCTCGATATCTTTCTTCGTTTGAGAGATATCGAGGTTCACAGGTTTTGACTTCCACCCCCCCTAGCTCCCCCCCAAAATTTTTTGGGGGTCTGAAAATTTGGGAAAAGAAGCGCTCAAGTATGAGTAATCAATAGACAAAGTCTGAAGAACTTCCAGAGGGGGGGCGAAAAAAGCCGTTTTTGCATCAAGCTCTTTCAAGCTTTCATTTTTCATGAAATTTTGCCACCCCGGCTGGGTATCGCAGAGCGCACTGAAGCGCTGTACGAGCGGCACTTTAGAAGAAGTATAGAAAATGTATGTTTTATTAGATAAGATGGAAATTAGTCCAAGTCCAGTAGAATTTCCCTCAGCGCAACAGCACGGACCTGAAGCCTTCAGTGTGAAAAACTTTCGGCAGATTGTAGGTTCTTGGTGCTCTGTGAGATTCGAGTCAAACTGACAACCCATTGTGCTCACATATTGCTGTGATAACTCTTTTTCGGTGTGTGACGGTTGAGAAGAGAAAGTCACCGGGCACACCCTACGGCCTCAGGGAGAATCGATCATAAAGTTAGCACTCGTATTAGAAGTGGGGTTGCTGGTAGGGTTCGATCAGATTCGGATGGGATAAGCCCGAGGCAAACGTAAGTATGGTCAAACGAGCGGTATCGTTGCCAGATTGTGCTGAAAATGCAGCACATTTCCTCATTCACTAAACGTAGATTATTCAGGGTTTTCCACACAACCTGGCAACTTTGCGAGCGGACATCGGTCAGTGCATCTATGCGTCTCGAGCGAGGTCGCACCTGCAATCATCGCGCCAGGCGTCGCGCGTGTCGCGATTCAGTCCTTCTCACTGGGGATGGAAGCTCAAGCTCATCGCTATTCTGCCGTCCTATGGAAGAGCATCCTATGAGCCTTCAGACGTTGCCATATCTCCGTCAATAAGAAACGAATTTACCGGGAATATTGTGAATATTTCTCCCCAAATTTTTCAGACAATTTTTTTCGCAATTGTATCTAAAATATCTGAAAGTTTCAAAGAGAAATATACCAAACTTTTTTCAAAAATACATGTTCTATCCGGTGAAATTTGGCAGCTCTCAAATATTCATACAGCGCCTTTCCACAGCCTGGCAGTATTGCACTTCACTATCACGAAACGCCTTCAATAGTTTTTGCTGCAATTAAGAATACGTCTGTTCGGTGTATAGGAGATGACATGGAAGAATCTTCGTTGGAGTTACGTCTTTCTCTTTGAATCTGCAGAAACTCACTTTGTGACTTAGTATGCAAGAATCGCAGGAATGACGACTGCAAAAAAATTCAACAGAACTCTATTTTTGAAAAACTTATCTTTTTAGTTTATAATGGTGTTATTTTCAACATCCAATTAAATGTTATATTTATGGTGTTTCAAAATAAATTAGAAAGAGTATCAACCGTCGAACGATGTAATTTTCCAGTATTTATTTTTTCTATCATTTACAGTGGAAATTTTGCAACGTTGTAATGTTCCTTCGTCTGACAAGCGCTGAAATCTATTGAATTTTGTTTAAAAAATTAGAATGAATAATTTACTTTTTTAGTCATTCTGTAATTTAAATTGCGATCTGGCATCGGGCTTTAGAAATCCCCCAAAAAAGAAGCTGCAAGCCCAGCATCATAGCTCCAATTTTTCGCGGGAGTCTGACACGAATTGAGTATTCTCGCAAAACTGTGGCGACCGAGGAGTGAAACACGTCTCATGTTTTGATGTTGACGCATGCCGGCCTTGATGTACAGCTCGTCTTATTTTAATAAATGCATCTCAGTAATCCCCAGGTTCTCGAACTACGAAGCCATGTAAACGCAATTAAGCATTTTCTTGCGCATAGAACGTAGGATTTTATCATTTCCAAATGATGGCTTATTAACATTATGTTGAGTATCAGTATAGCAATATGGATTTCTCATTTCGCTCGATTCACATAAATCGCCTCGTCGCTTTTCTGATGTAGTGGCGATTTTACAAGTTGACAACATTGTTTTTTCTCGTCCTCCTTTAAATCCTTTAAAATATCGATTTGCGGTGAACAAGCTGCCTCACCAAGAATCGATTATTTTACATGCATTTAAATGGATGGAAAACAGTCTTATCAGCTTTCAAGAATCGCCACTGTTCCAAAGTAAGGGTCTAACTACTTTTAGCGAAGAGCCCTGATGTCCGTACAGCTCCACGATTTCCAGGAATCACTTGAAAATAAAGATATGGCCTTTCGTCAGGGGAGTGACGAATTTTGAAAGTCACTGTCAAGGCTACCTTCATATGGTTGACAATCGTACAAGATAACTTCTAATCGCGATTAAAAATGTCCGTAATTGTTTTGATGACTTCATTATTAAAATGCAACATCAGTTGTCGTAATATGTAATTGAACAGTGCTACGTTTTGCCGATTATTTTTTAGCCGTGTCCTTCTCAATGACCCCGGCTCTTAATGATAACTCTACGCACTGAAAGCTGACCGGGGCAGTTTCGTGCTCCGCCAGTGAACATTGGCCAGTTGAAGCGTCGGTGATATACTGATGGTTTTGCACAATTAGAGGATTGTCTATTTCAGACATACGTCATAGACAAGTATCTGTAATTCGATAGGTACCTATGTACATTCCATTTGTAACATTGAAAAGGTCATGTCATTCTTCGAATCCAATTCGATACCTTTTGAAAAAACTGTTTCTGTTTTTTGTAAGTGACGTCAAGCGATGCACAGTGGATCGAGTCAATAGGAGAAGTCGGACACATTTTGGAAACTTTAAACGCTTATAACTCCGTTCATACAAAACTTGAGGTCTTAAAAGTGCTTTAATTGAATTCCTCGTAACAGTTTCTCTTAGAAACACCCCTTTCGAATTCAAAATGTGACGACTAAAACATCAAAATTTGCAGTTATAGTAAAAAATGTCATGTCCGACCTCTTCTATTGACTCGATCTATACTGCGACGGCGTAGCGTGAAATATTTCACGGGAGGTGTCCAAAAGTAAAAATCCCTACGAATCGTAAAAACGCCTTTTCCAATTTTCTTTCATCTCCATTTGTATGTTCACGAGGTACCTAGCATTGTATACGCGCGGCACTCATTCAAATTGCCCAGCTACCTTTGTTGTGCTGGTGTGAAACCGGTTTAAAAATATTTTCTAACGGCCCCGTCCAATCCCCCCTCTCTCCTCCCCCATAAATTCAAGTTTCAGCCCTTCCGGAATTTCCCGCTTTCGTGTAGCTACTACTTTCCCCCTGTCATTTGACCCTGGCAATCCAAGAAAAACGGAAGATTCCAGATGCATGACTCGCAAATCTGTTGAAAATTCCCCTTCAGACTGGCATATTGATTACAAGCGCTCTATCGGTAAATGGCGACGAAGTGAATGGCTTTCTCGTTTCCAAGTCTCCCCCGGTTTGCGTTAAGTTTTCCCTCCTATTCCTCATGTAAAAATGTAAAATATTTGAATGCATTTCGTACCCCTATTCTTGTTTGGAAGCAGGCCGATGGCTGAATTTGAAAATCACGTATCTCTTAATTTTCAAGATTTTTTGCACCTAATTTTATATTTTAAGTAGAGTGTAAGCCAGCCTTCATCATTCCTCGAAATTTTCACTGGATATTCCACGAGCAGAAAAAAATCACTGGAATTTTATCGAAATACGTTAGTTTGGGCATCCATTTAAAAGAATTAAGTATGGCAAAAAAGTCTAGCTGCTAATTGGTCAGTTGCGCTGGTCACAGAATCGTGTTTTGATTCTTGATTCTTGTGGATTTAAGTTAAGAAGATTTTTATTGAGAATGATGGAGCCGAGCATCGTCCCCACAGTCGAGAATATCCTAAAAAAAGAAGAAGAACTCTGGGAGAAACAAAAACAAGTGCTATTCTTGAGTGCGCAAAGTTGGAAGGGCCGCGGTCGGCGAGGTACGAATCCAGATTATAAGAGGTACAATGGGTCAACGATAAAGAGATTCATCTCTCGCATTATCAACGACAAGGTTGAATCAGGGCGGCAGGTTCAGCTAAGGACAAATTAAAATGTAACGAAATGTTTTCGTACCAAACATGACCTCTGAGTTCGTTCACACTATTAATAATACGAGTCTCGAGTTCAGTTTGCGTTTTTAACCGCTCCTCGCCACCATCGTCTCGCAAGCTGAGTGAACAGAGCTTTGAGCGATGACTTTGACTTTGAGAAGGCGCCTCGCGAGTTCATCACAATTGGATCGCGAACCGCGTCCAGTAGTGACCATCCAAGGGTGTAAAAAGTTCGCCAATCTGAAGGACGACGGAACCGAAGAGAAGGAGGAAGAATTAGAGAAAAAAACGCATCCTGAAGCATGTAAAATAAACTTTGCGTAGAAGAAAGACAGTGCTTTTAATGGCAAGTAATCTGCCGTGCTAAGGGAAAACGCTACATGTACATTTGAGAGTTGCCAAATTTCCGCGTATGAAACGTATATTTTGAGGAGAGTTATGGATATCTTCTCCTGAAATTTTCGGATAAGCAATTCGTAATTCTTGCATTTTTGGAAACTAGAGAGTGCACAGAGTTCACAGGAATTTTCCCCGATTTTTTTGAGCAATATTAACCCACGAAATACGAGTCCAAAAGTCCGTATTTTGGGCTCCCATTTAAACGCGCGCCGCTTGGCCCATCTCAAAATGGCGCCCATTTTCTCCGTCCGGCGGTGGCCACACTTTTGACCCGGCGTGCCGGCGGGTACCTCTGCATGCCTCTGCCGTGTGTGGGTCGTATAAACAAACGAAGATTGATAACACAAATGATCCGAGCAACTCGAAATCTCTTAATATTAAATAATTTAAATCCATTTTCGACTTCAACCAAGCACTTGGCAATAATATTCATCGTATTTTACAACCAGGAGCCACGGCCTATCGGCTCATTTTAAGGTGCATTCTGAAAATCAGTGTTTACAAGTCCAGTGTCCAAACCCAGACTTTCTTCCTTTACTTTTTTTTGACCATTCTCTTTTCATTTTCGCCTCAAATCAAATGTTTAGCAGTTTCTTTGTCTTGAGTATGTGGTCCTGAATTCATTCAAGAGTTAGAAGTTCACCATTTATTTAGTATTATAGCCTTTTGACCTCTCAAGCTTTACCGATATGATCTCATGTAGTTCGAGGTTTCTTTGGCCCAAACCAAGTGATTACACATCTGATGTGTGTCTTATGGCTCTTCAAATTCGCAGTTTAGAACTAAATCAGAAACTACAGTTACTTAATCCAGTTCTGCTCTCTTGTTCAATGTTTGTCATAAGTGTTTGTTCGTGTCTGTTCTTTATAAGTGACCACTGTAGTGCATATACACAGTTATGCTATCGGTACAGGTATTATTTCTTGTTTTCTACAGTCAGGACTTTCTCTTAAGCGCAATAATTTACCAAAGAAATTCACCTAGTTGCGTAAATAATTTGGTGTATAGATATTCTGTTAATGTCTCCTTGCGGTGATGCAAAGTTTCTGAGATCTGTCATAAGTGGATTTTGCATTTAGACGGTCACTCTTGTCTGATAAAATTACTGCTCTACTTAGCAGCTTCAAATTTATACTTTGATCTCTGATTCATCACTAAATGACACTCGTGCGGTGTCATTTATCTTTAATCAGTTCAAAGCTATTTCGACAATGAATCATCAAAGGTCCGATCGAAGAAGGAATTTTCTTGTGAGTGCTGTGGCTGAACCGACATCACAACTCT
Organism: Bemisia tabaci; assembly: GCF_918797505.1. Taxonomy (NCBI): domain Eukaryota; kingdom Metazoa; phylum Arthropoda; class Insecta; order Hemiptera; family Aleyrodidae; genus Bemisia; species Bemisia tabaci. Next base: position 53,445,528 of record NC_092795.1, read on the forward strand.
ACTATTGAAAGCATGAACCAAGACATGATCATTCGTCTGGAAGTGGAAATATTTTGCAACTCATCAGCAGGCCGATTATTGAAGGCTTAGAGCAACCCGACAAGACATCAAATTCCGATATATTGCATGGATAAGATAGGGCTATGTCTTTTCATGTCGGGCTGACATAGTTTCAATAATCGGGCAGCTGGTAGTTTAACAGGTAAGATTTGTAAAGTCACTTAGGTATTACAAGTTACATTCGCATCTCTTGTGGAACAGTTTATGTAATTATGCTTACCTTTGTGGAGATTAATTGATAACAAAGCGAGCATATCAATATCATAGCCTAACTAGAAAACCACTTACGTAGATTCACAAAGTTTCAGACTTTCTGTTTCTCTTCGATTATAAAATCATGCAACGAAATGTTACAAATATCATCCCCAGATAACCTTAACCATGTTCCTGACTTTATCTTATGGGAGGATGTAATTCTATGTCTTTTCAAAATCCTTCCATTCGTCTGTACCTGAGAAATTCAGTAAACCAGCAGACTTTCGGACTTTTAACAAGAATCGTCGGCAACTTTACCATTGAAATGATTCTTAGGTGTTTTTGAACAAAGAGATTTTATTAAAATTTTTGTTGGACAGGTTTGATTCACCTTGAATTCTTAAATAGAGAGAAAAAAAAACATTTTCTTCACTATAGAAAGAAATGAAACTGACCAAGCTGTAGGTAGGTAAGTAGTTTTTGATTACTTCATTCCATGAAATATGATGAGCCTTATTGCTGCAGGAAACACAACATATAGCAGGAATCCTCAAATAAATTTTATGTCTTGTACAATGTCTGTTGATACTTAAGTATATGATGATACCTATGAAGTACAAAATTTCTGAAAAGACACTGGGAATACCAGCAGAGTCATCTCAAAATTTTCTCTCAGGAACAAAACTAAAAATTGTGGAAGTTTCCTAAGAATGCTCTCAAGACAAATTTATGTATTATTCATAGATGAAGTGTAGCCTGCTACATATCATGTCGTATTCCTCTTCAAATATACATGCAGGTGAGTAGATTTTGAAATTTTGAGCGCACAATTTGCTTATGAAAGAAGCGAGCACTACCATGATTTCCACTTACCATTACCACTTCCTGATAAATTTATATGAGTTGATGCTTTTGAAAGTTGAGTTGAGATGTCGGTTCAGCCACAGCACTCACCAGAAAATTCCTTCTTCGATCGGACCTTTGATGATTCATTGTCGAAATAGCTTTGAACTGATTAAAGATAAATGACACCGCACGAGTGTCATTTAGTGATGAATCAGAGATCAAAGTATAAATTTGAAGCTGCTAAGTAGAGCAGTAATTTTATCAGACAAGAGTGACCGTCTAAATGCAAAATCCACTTATGACAGATCTCAGAAACTTTGCATCACCGCAAGGAGACATTAACAGAATATCTATACACCAAATTATTTACGCAACTAGGTGAATTTCTTTGGTAAATTATTGCGCTTAAGAGAAAGTCCTGACTGTAGAAAACAAGAAATAATACCTGTACCGATAGCATAACTGTGTATATGCACTACAGTGGTCACTTATAAAGAACAGACACGAACAAACACTTATGACAAACATTGAACAAGAGAGCAGAACTGGATTAAGTAACTGTAGTTTCTGATTTAGTTCTAAACTGCGAATTTGAAGAGCCATAAGACACACATCAGATGTGTAATCACTTGGTTTGGGCCAAAGAAACCTCGAACTACATGAGATCATATCGGTAAAGCTTGAGAGGTCAAAAGGCTATAATACTAAATAAATGGTGAACTTCTAACTCTTGAATGAATTCAGGACCACATACTCAAGACAAAGAAACTGCTAAACATTTGATTTGAGGCGAAAATGAAAAGAGAATGGTCAAAAAAAAGTAAAGGAAGAAAGTCTGGGTTTGGACACTGGACTTGTAAACACTGATTTTCAGAATGCACCTTAAAATGAGCCGATAGGCCGTGGCTCCTGGTTGTAAAATACGATGAATATTATTGCCAAGTGCTTGGTTGAAGTCGAAAATGGATTTAAATTATTTAATATTAAGAGATTTCGAGTTGCTCGGATCATTTGTGTTATCAATCTTCGTTTGTTTATACGACCCACACACGGCAGAGGCATGCAGAGGTACCCGCCGGCACGCCGGGTCAAAAGTGTGGCCACCGCCGGACGGAGAAAATGGGCGCCATTTTGAGATGGGCCAAGCGGCGCGCGTTTAAATGGGAGCCCAAAATACGGACTTTTGGACTCGTATTTCGTGGGTTAATATTGCTCAAAAAAATCGGGGAAAATTCCTGTGAACTCTGTGCACTCTCTAGTTTCCAAAAATGCAAGAATTACGAATTGCTGAACAAGCTCATTTAGGTCTAGTTACAAAGAAAGATCTCTGAAAAATTGAATGGGAAATGTTAACGAGTTTTCCTGAAATTTCACATTTAATCAAAGTAAATTTGGCAACCGACGAAGGTTCATACGGCGTTTTTCCTTTGTACGGCAGTAATGCAGTGGGTCGAAGCTTCAAGCTCGGTAGGTTTCGGAGATTAAAGCTATGTGATAAATTCTCGTATACTGACAGATTTTGGGCTTCTTTGACGTCTGATGGAATAATCTCTACTAGAAGAAGAAACATGCCTTGCAGAATATTTTCACATATACTACATCAGGTACATTCCCGTAAATTTAGAGAAAATATTTTAATATACTAGGAGTATTCTTGTGGCTGCCTTGCTGCCTCCCAGCACCCTTGGACTCAGGTGTCCTTTTCGTAGAGGTTTTCCTGAGTGATAATCCGAAAATTTGAAAATGAGGCGCATCTATAGATTTTCACTAGAATTTTCAGTTATAGATCTAGAACTGTGACTGAAAAATCATGGAACCTGCCGCGGAGAAAAACAATTCGTGCGTGGGATCTAATCGCGTATTTTAAACACTCTTAATGCGCTCACCGTAATGTTTGAGCCAAGATGTTTCTACAGGAAGCAACTCTTCTTTCTGCTCGAGCTGAAGTTTGCAACAGGCCTAACCCTCTGGTTTCGGATAATTTATTTGAACTATTTCACCGCACTGGTTGATTTAGACGAATTCGCATGTAAAACAAGTTTGAGTGATTTCCCGAGCGGAGCGTACTACTTCGATGCCTACAACCACGGACCTCGAGGAAACTTTTGATGTGAAGGGCTCACATAAATTCTAATTCTAATGTCTAAGAATTTTTCCCGCAGTCGTATGAAGGAGGTGCTCCGACCGGGAAAATAGCCAGTCGTCGCACTGACCCCACTTACCTCATTGGAGCAACATTTTGCCAGCGACTTATAGCAACGCACCGCGTTCGACAGGGCTACAAGACCAAAATGCCTTCAATTCTGTGCGTATGCAACACGGACATCCATCAAGTACGAATAGTTGTATCAAAGCGCCTTCAAGCAAAGATTCGTTGCGTTCGTCCTTGGCCGCGCCAAGAACCCTCTCGGTTTCGGTTTATTAACCTGCCATGCCAAGAAAAAACGCCGTATGAGCATTTAAGTGTTGCCAAATTTCCTTTCTGAAAATAATTAATTTTCACAAAAGCTGTTCATATTTTTCCTTGAAATTTTCGGACGCTTTAGAACAAATACGAACAAAATTCTCTTAAAAATCGAGAGAAAAATACGTCCTTGTTTTCCAGGAAATCGCGATTTGTCAAAGAAAAGATGGCAACGTCTAAAAGATCATACGGCTTTTTTGTTCCTCAACACAGCGTGCGTGTTCCTAATCAAACAAACGTATTCCTTTTTTCATTCACTTAATTTTTTTCTTTCTTCTTCTTCTTTTTTTTACGCAATTTTTTAAAAAACAGTTGGATGAATCGGACTACGTTTTGCAATTAAGAACTACATATTTTGGCTGAGTTTAGAAACAACATACGTGCCATTAGTTTCTGAGTGCGCATACGTTTTTTTACGGATTAGCAAGCAACAGTAGTTCCTAATTGCCAAAAGTAGTCTACTTGAATTAGAATCAACTTAGCTGTATTTTGCACTTTGCCAAATTTTCTATAATGTTTTATTTTAGTTTTATTACATTATTATTATTATTATTATTTTTTTTACGTTCAAAGGTGAAAGGCTTTGACTGCGCACAGACTTCCTTTAAGAAAATAGCGGACAGCGTTTCTGCACCTCCTACATAGCGCTGCGAATTCTAAAACGACCACCTCTCTTCATTCAAATCTCGTATATAATTCTGCAAGTCGCATATCCTGGATATAGGATGAGCAGGCATCGTAAACGCATATGAAATCTTAAATCAGCCGTTAAGCCCGATAATCAGGGTTATTAATTAGTAATTCAAATGAGTTACGTAATGAACTTCTACCGAAATAGGGCGTTTTGCGGGTTGCATACCTTGTTAGCATGGACACATTGAAAGCCGCAACGAGTTATTTCGGATTTCGCTCATTGACCTATACCTCAATCTCAGGTGTGAGCCTCGGCCGACCTCTGAGTGCTAATCAATTTTCATTGACAAGACGCGACTCAACGTTTCCTTCAATCACCTCTTGCTTTTCCACATTTTAACCGTTTTTCCTATTTGTTTTTCTTCTACAAATTTGGCTTGATTTTTGTTCACATTCGCTTGACCAATTGAGCAACTGATTTGAGAACGATGCATAGTTTGATAAACCAACTAAACAAACGGCTCAACATGTTATTTCTGAATTGCCAACAATTCTCTCTACAATTTTGACTTGATTTTTGTTCACATTCGCTTGACCAATTGAGCAACTGATTTGAGAACGATACATAGTTTGATAAACCAACTAAACAAACGGCTCAACATGTTATTTCTGAATTGCCAACAATTCTCTCTACAATTTTGACTCGATTTTTGTTCACATTCGCTTGACCAATTGAGCAACTGATTTGAGAACGATACATAGTTTGATAAACCAACTAAACAAACGGCTCAACATGTTATTTCTGAATTGCCAACAAAAAGATAAAACGGGTGACGCTGGAAAAGGAAATTTTTCCCTTTGCCGTAATGCAAAGAGAGATTTGTCGAGATTTGAACCTATGCGGTTCGATTGTTGAATCGACATCGAATGACAAGGCATTGTTAAGGTACGGATTCACAGAGTTGCCACAGTTAGGAAGAACCGGGAAATGTCAGGGAAAATGACGAAAATGTCAGGGAAAATTTGTTATAGGTATCACCTTCATTTGCTTTTAAGAATGGGTTTGAGATTTTGAACAAGAAATTTTGCCTGATAACTATTTTCAATTATTATGCCTTCTTAACCATCCGTCACATCTTCAAGTGTCAGGGAATTTTTCCAAAATGTGTCAGGGAAATCAGGGAAATTTCATTGTCAAATTCTGTGTCGACCCTGAATGGTTTATCGACCAGAGTCATTCGGTAACGATACAACAATCGACCCGCCCATATTACGGGCCTTTACCTCATTTTCTCGAGTGTTCTGATTAGAATAATGGCAGTGGAAATCTTCGACGCGATCTTATCTAGATGATTCGGTTCATTTTCCGAACTTCTTAGCGGCGAAGGCTGAGCTCGGTGTTCCGACTGTTTCGGTTAATCGGAACTTGCGGAACCGGTTGAGTAATCGTGCCAACTTGCCATGGTGGCAACTCGCTAAATTCTCTTCTCCCAAGGCAAGCTGCTGTTCCTTTCTATTTCAAAAACACAACCGCGTCGGTTAGCGCCCGTGGTAGGGTCGGAACACTGTTTAATCAGTATGTCGCCTAGCCTTTCGCGAGATCTCCTACTACATGCACACTAGGCCCGAACCTAAAAGTGGTAGAAAACTGAAATCATGACCATCCATGGTGTTTTTACACGGCAGACTTGCGTTACTGTCATTACTGAGAAACCTGAATTGTGGGTAGATCTCATTACTTACTGCAACCCTACAGTATTCAACAAGCACAGCAATCAGTCTGTGGGTCCTTGTTTAGGCCAGTATAAAACACAAAAAGAGACCGATAATGTTCAAATCATGATACATACATACATAATTCGCTTTTACAGCGCGCCTGGGCGCTCTGCGACACCTACTCGTCATTCTTGTCTATTAATCCAGAGGTCGTCTGGTAAATTGCATCTTGTAATTTCATATTGGATGCTACCTATCCACGATTTTGCTGAGCGTTCCCTACGTCTCCTCCATGGAGGAACCCAATCTGGTGCCTCCTTAAGCAATCTGCAATTCGTTGAACAGGACCATACCGGACAAGCTGTTTGGTCATGCATTCCGTAAAATGTAGACCTTCAATAAGCGGAAAAATCGTTAAGTTGAGAAAATTCAGAGTGGGCCCTAAAAAACAACCCTTATCGATATCCCTCCTTTATGCCGTCATTTACAGACGATCCCGAAGCACAACTGACCCACGACACAATCCAGCGACAAGGTCGTGTAGGAGGGCAGGGTGCCGAGGGAGGAGGAATCAGCAATTGGGCATGCGTCGCGTCGCACAGTGGATCGAGTTAATTAGAAAGGCCGGACATGAAATTTTTGACTAAAACTGCTAATGGTGTTTATTTCGTCACATTTTACATTTCAAGGAGTGCTGAAAGAAGACAATTTCACGATGGAACCAATGGAACCACTTTTAGATCCTCTAAGTTTCGCATACACGGAGTTATAAGCTTTTAAAGTCTCCAAATTCAGGGTGTCTACAAGTCCGGAAATAGTCACTGATTTTTTAAGGGCGATCCGGTAGTACTGTAAAAGTGCGGAAATTCCGCAAGTAGGCCCGGAATTGTTTCATTTTTTGTCATTTTTGTCGCAATTTGAGCGGGAAATTTAAATTTTTGAAATTTCTCGAATTCCGTCAATTGGCGGTACTGAAAAAGTACTGCATTTTCCTGTTGAGGAGGTACTGAATTTCTTGGAAATGTATCGAAGAAGTACTGATTTTTGGCCAGCCTGTTTTAGTAGACACCCTGAAATTCGTCGTTTCCCTCACGAAAGAACGTAACTCCATTACATTGTTGCCACAGTTCCCTCCGCAAATTCCATGTTTACCGGGAGAATCTCTAGCATTTTTAACTGAACATTCCACTGATTTTTCTCCAGGTTTTATGCAAAAATCAGGAAAAGTTTGGAAAAAAATTGATCAGGGACAGCCTTGTAAAAAATTGTATTGTTGGAGTCAATTTTGCGACTTAGGATTAGAGTTACAGTTATGTTCCTTCGTCGAGGAAACGACGAATTGTGTCCGCCTTCTCCTATTGGCTGGATCCACTGTGCGTCGGGTCGGGGGCACCGGGGATTCGGCCGCTCGCGGGAGTCGGTGGCGCGGGGCAGGGTCAAAAGTTCAGCTGGAGCTGTAACCTTCCAGGTCGCTCTCAATGACGTTTGCCGGCGACGTCGGGGGAGGGGGTGGCTCGGGCGCGCGCGTCGCGACGCGTCACGGCGTGGCGTCACGGCGGCTCCTTCTCGCGGGCGACAAGCGAGCGCGGGCTCGAATCAGTCAGAACCGGCAGTCCGCGTCGATACCTCCGGTGCATCCAACCCAGATCCCCCCTCCTCCGCTCTTGCTGCCCCGCGAATTTCCCTCCAGTTGAGTGCACGCTCTTGTTCCTTCTCGCCCCGCCTGCGAGGTGTTCTTCTGGATTGTCGTCAACCTCTAGGTAGGTTTCCCGTCGCTTTTCCCTGGGATCTCAGCTTCCGCTAGCACTGTACTCACGAGCCGTTTCACGAGCTTGTCCAGGACAATCGCCACTTACGAAGTTGGGAAAAATATTCGATTAACTCTATTTTTCCCAGTACCAGTATGTACTTGTACCCTGGCCCACTGAGAGAAGAGAGTGAAGTTGTGCGATATTTCTTCATTACTCATTGTTTGTTTGTTTAGTTAAACGTAATGTCCATTGTCAATTGATGCAATTATTATTTTAATTCGGTAAATACTCGTTAACATTTATCTTCCGCGCTTAGTGCAGACTGTATGAGCCCGTCCTGAGACGGTAACTGGGAACAATCCAGAACATCTGCGATTCGAACTTGGCAATCCATGAACGTCCCGTGAGACAAGGCCCTACACTGAACAAGAAAACTTACGGGCTCGACTGACATACCGTCCGTTCCGGGTTCAGAGCCCGAAACTTCCAGGTGCTGAAGCCGTAGCTTCTGTTGCTCCCGGTGCTACGCCCGGAACTTTCAGCCTCTGAGCCTGGAACGCGGACGGTATATCTATACTGCCGTACGGGGGAAAGCTCAAATTCGGCGATTTCGAGTTCTCATTGGGAAATGCTTTCTTGAAGCATCGGAAGCAAGCTACGTGCGGTTCTAGTTTAATTTTCTCATCACCAAGGGCGGTAGCTGCGCCTTTTCTGTGCATGTCGGAATTCCAAACCTAAAGTCAACCTAAAATTCTTAACCTAATACTTAAGCATTTTTGTCTTGGAACTTCAAAACGTCACACTGAATAAAAAAAACTCCGGCTATGGAAGCCGTATTTTTGGGCTATTTAGACATACCGTTGGCGTTTCGGGCTTAGAGGTCGAAAGCTCCAAGCGTAGCGCTCGGAGTAATCGAAGCTACGGTTCCAGTACCCGGAACTTTCTCTCTGGCCTCTAAGTGCGTAATTTTTTTTCAGTGCATATCTCCCTCAATTTTTGAGCTTCCGGGCCAAATTTGCGTCATAATGTTCAAATTTTCTTCCTTTATGCAGCAGTAACAACCACTCAATTTTGAATTTTTGGATAAATACGACCCTTTTTACAGATCGCGCGTCTCAAATATCTTGGGTATCCCTTATCAGCGTGGTAAATAATCGATTATTTAGGTGTTCGCCTTTCTATTGATCATTTTCCGTAGGCTTAAATGACAGATCAATCGATGTATAGCAAAGTACACCACGCACCGTTTGGCAGTTAGTTCCACTACATCCTTTTTTTGATCAGTAAACAGGCTCTCATTTTTGCAACCAACTGACCAGTTTGGCATAAAACTCTGCAACCAAGTCTAGGTGCGGTTATTTTTGGTAATTCTCAGTATGATTAGATCGACCTGCTTGGAGGGTATATCATGTGACCTTTTGATCCGGTTTAGTTTATCCGTCATTATTTACTTCCAATGAAAAAGGGTCATTTTTTTCAACGCTTATTCTTATTGGCACCTCAATGCGTGACCTTGCAATATCAAATGTAAAGAACGTCAGGTGGAAGTACCTTCTTGGTATGTTATACATTTGACGTAAGTAAAGTTTTGATCGCCGTACTCATTGTTCTCGCGTGTCGAGGTGTAGAAACAAAGTGACATGACACGCGTTACTGTCCCGTTTCTTAATTTATCATTATTTCTGGAATTTTTCACTTCCCAAATAGTTTTATCATTTTAAAAAACTGATTCATCTGCGAATTTAGAAAATCCAGTATGGAGTTTTCCCATGACTTGTCTTAACAAAATTCCCATTATTAATTTGTAAAAAATCCTCACAGAAGCGATCGACATGAAGCTCTTGAAGAGTTCATACGTGGCCGTGATCACGGACTGAGGTGAATTTCTTTATTCTATTTTAATACATAAATATCCGGCAGTATGGATGTCCGACAGTGGTAGCACGGCAAACGACGATTTTCGCATTTACAGAGCAGAAGAAGAAAATCTGCTTTCAATATTTTTCACTCTTAAATTTTAAGTAGTTGTGAATTGATGTAAATTATTCGATATCTCACTTAAAGATAATATGTCCTGATCTTACATCTTTCAAATGGTTCATCACGCGATTTTCTCAGCTCTATTTTTGCTGTGTGATTTCATTGCAAATTTAATGCATTCAGCCACTTCACCTGTGATGTTAAATTTTTTCTGATAAAGAAACATTGATTAGAACTTACTGCAGAGTATACCTCTTATCTCCTCTCGATGAAAGGGGGAGAGGAATGTCATTGGTTTTGATGTCTCAAAGCAACCGGCCTTGTGTACTTATTAGATGTAATTCATCATAATTCAATTTCAGGACAAACCTCTAATTTGGGAGAAACTTTTCCCAGCGAACAACCGAAAAAATCCTTTAGATGTTTAATTTTCTCTGATAAGGATATATTGATAACAAATGACTGTCACTCCTCGCCGCTTTGTAATTAATTTTTTATTGGTTTATTCTATGTAGCGTAGAATAATGTTTCTGCCTAACATGTACTTACAAGAAGGTTCCTCCTCAACCAAAAATAGACTGTTTTCTCCAAAATCGTTCGTCGTAGGTCTTAATAGATACGTAATTTTTACGTCCCATAATTTTTTTTGTTCTACTGTTTCTGTAGTTCGCCAGGAAGTCTGCAACGTTGCTAACGGAGAAACTTGGTCAGAAGCGGATCCGGCAATTTGGCAACACCGGGTTTCCTCCACTCAAACCCATGTTAAATAATCGATTCTTGTCTGAGCACCTGGCCCCTCCAAGAATCGATAAATTTTCATAGGTTTAAAGGGAGAAAAAACAATGTTGCTAATTTGCTGGATCCTCCAGTGAACTTGGTTCTGCACTTTAGTCATTGATTTAGTCTATTCTGCGCGGAATCGGTTCGGAATTCGATCGTTTATCGAGGCTTTTAGACCAGTATTTTACCCAGTCACTCTCTGTATAGCAGTCCCTCGCACGGAGTTTCACTTTCTGTAGATCAGTCTACTCCCGCCCCCGTCTCGAGTTTTCAAACCGAATTCCTGAACAACGATGCCGTCTTAAGGAAAAACGCCGTATGAACATTCGAGAGTTGCCAAATTTCTCCGGTTAAAACATGTATTTTTGAGGAAAGTTACGCATATTTTTTCGTGAAACTTTCGGATATGTAAGATCAAATGGACGTATTCATGCGAAATGTAACTATGTGCAAGTGGAAATATAGGGTGTGCCCGTTAGTGGTCGGGCCGTAAGAATGAATGGGACTTTAAAAGCGCTAGTGACGTCAGCGGCAACGACGATCAACGACACGATCTTTAGCTCATGAGCCCTGTCCACAAGGCTCTAGATATGTGCCCACGGTTCACGAGTTAGCGCTCAGTTCCTTTGGATTTAATCGAAAATCCCGCTTTTCCATTTTCTCAAAAGGAACTATACCCCTTTTTTACATCGTTTCTTATCCAGCTTCCCCAAGCACACCCCATCTTTCCACTTGCACATAGTTCCTTTTAGCATAAATACGTCCAAATTGCGAGCAAAATTATCTGAATACTTGGAAAAAAATGTACAAAATTTCTCCAGTTAATTTGGCTTTTAGTAAAGGAAAGCTGGCAACATCAAAGGCTCATATACCCCCTTTTTACATCGTTTCCTATCCAGCTTCCACAAGCACACCTTATCTTTCCACTTGCACTTACACTGGAAAAAAAACACATTGGATCGAGAATCCAGACTCTTAAAAACATCGACAAGAAAAAATACTCTTGATTCGATCGGATTTTTGCTTAAATCAAGAACCAAGCCCCTTAATTTGAGCGGATTTCCTTTCGATTTGAGCTTAAATCTGATTGAATCAAGAGTATTTGTTCTTATCAATGTTTTCAAGAGTCTGGACTCTAGACCCAATTTGTTTTTTTTTTACCAGTGCAGTTCCTTTTAGCATAAATACGTCCAAATTGCGAGCAATGCTATCTGAATAGCTCGGAAAAAAATATCCAAAATTTCTCCAGTTAATCTGGCTTTTAGTAAAGGAAAGCTGGCAACATAAATACGTCCAAATTGCGAGCAAATTTATCTGAATACTCGGAAAAAAGTATTCAACATTTCTCCAGTTAATTCGGCTTTTAGTGAAGGAAAGCTGGCAACATGAAAGGCTCTTACGGCGTTTTTCCCGAGCACGGCGGAACGGCTCCGAATCCGAAAAATTCCGGGGTAATCGGAGCAGTTTTTTCCCGGCGCTCGACTAAAACTGGTCGGCGCTGAGACTGGTCCCGGCGCGGCGCGCGGAACCGGTTCCTCCGAAACGGAACGGTCGCGCACTCGGGAGACAAGACAGCCGAGTAGGTGACCTTTCCTCGGAGCTTTTCCAGAGCCGCGGAGCTTCGAAAGCTCCGGGTGACGTCACAGCTCCGATGACGCGGGCCGCGAGTCCGAGGAACGGATCGGATCGCGGAAGGTCGTCGGTAGGTCGTTTCAGGCGAATTTTCATCCACCTTCGCGGATCGCGGTTATGACCGGTCGCGCTGAAAGTTATCGCTCACGATAATATTTTTCTCGCTCCCCGCCCGGAGCCGATTCTGCCTATTGCAGCTCGATAGAGTTTATTCACGTCTGCCCGCCGCACTGTACACCGTAAATTATTTTTTCCCTCGTCTCGCTTGTTTGTTTTTTTTTTCCTCTTTTCGCCGGATTGTTTTTCGATGCCGCTCTAGACCGGGAAGGTCGTTCGTGTCATTTATACTCGATTTGTGATCATGCATGGTCCGGTAGCGATGCCGTGCCGCACAGGGGATCGAGTCGGTAGGAGAGGTCGGACAAATTTGGAAACTTTCAAAGCTCATAACTCCGTTTACACAAAATTCTGAGGTTCTAAAAGTAGCTCCATCGGTTTCCTCGTAAAATTTTCTTCAACAGGGTGTCAGCATCAGGATTTTCCCGATTTTCCCAATTGTATCAGGATTTGAGGTCAATCAGGATTTAATCCCGATTTAATCAGGATTTGAGGAAAAATCGGTCGTACAATCAGGATATGAGAAAAATCGGCTGTCCGATCGGATTTTTTTGTGCTTTTGCATACGCTCATGCAGAAATTTTAATTTTTCTCCGCTAAAAATCAGGATTTGGAAAAATTATGAAATCAGGATTTAGCGGTCGAAAATCAGGAAAAATCAGGATTTCCCAAGGTAAAAAAAATTAAACACCGTGTTTAAGAAACATCACTTGAAATTTAAAATCTGACGAAATAAACATCAAAATTTGCAGTTTAAGTCCAAAAATTTCATGTCCGACCTCTCCAATTGACTCGATCCACCGTTTGCCGCTTGACGTTGTGTCGATGGCTGAAGTTCGAAACCACTTATCTCCATTGCGGTGTTTCAGAATCTCTGCTCCTCGATTCATTTTTCGAGCGAAAACAAGTCAACTTTATAGCTTGAAATGTATACAGAATATTCTGCAAACAGAGAAGAAAAGTCAAGGAACTTTTCAAGAAATTACGTCGGTTAGTTTTACAAGGGAAAAATAAAGTTTGACAGGAAGACTGTAACGTCGCAAAAGGAGATGTAGGTACAGTAGAGTTTCGAATATCCGCGTTGAGTTTCGAATATCCGCGTTGATCGGAAAAGGAGCGGAGCCTCCGCGGATAAGCGGAATTCGCGGATAATCCGGAACTAAGCGATTCGGTCAGGCGAAGGGATTGAAAAGGTCGTCTTTTTAAAAGTATCTATTGAAACACTTGTCAAATAATTTACAGACATGTAATCAATGGTTAAAAACGAATAAATTTTACCGCAAAGAAGTTATTTTTCCAACTATCATTTCTGGAAGGAATTTTTTACTGAGGTTGACGCCGTAAAATTGTGGTGTTTTTGAGCCAAATCCACCGAAAAACCCGCGGATAATCGAGACTGCTGTACCTCAACGTGTAGATCACAACTGGGAGCATCCACTCAAGAAGTTTTCCCAATCACTACAACAATTTTCCATAGAATTCACGGGGCAAAATAGGTTGACTGCCACTTTGAACTTTTTTGGACTGACTGAAATAGCAAGGAGGAAAGAGAAAAATGAACCTGGTCAGATCGTACTGCATTTATAAAACGAAATGTAGGGAATAATGATTCTTTCCTTTCTTCTCCTCATTTTTTTGTGGTCAGAGGTGGATCCAGCAATTTGGCAACACCGGATTTCCTCCATTTAACCTATGCTAAATAATCGATTCTTGTCGGAGCACCTAGCCCCTCCAAGAATCGATACATTTCCATAGGTTTAAATGGAGAAAGACAATATGTCGCCAATTTGCTGAATCTGCCAATGATTGTGGCAAAGCTGAAAAAAGCTAATTATTGTTTTTTTGTTTGTTTGTTGTAGAGCTGAAATGTCGGCAAAAGCGATCAGTGAAGCGACTGGTAAAGATATAATCAATCGGAACTTAGCTGCTGGCACAGCAGCAGCCAAATGCAAATTTGCAGCAATACATGAATCCTCCAGTTGGGATGATGTCGTAGGCAAGGAGCCATGGCTACAAAGCTCAGTAAGTATCTCTGATTTGTCATACTTAGCTTAATGGCCACTCTTTTAGCTATTTTCGAACAATATATGAGCGCCAGACTCAGTTGTAGGAGCGACACATATGTATCTATGTGTGTATGTGGTTAAGTTCTGAGTAAATGTCTCAGCAACTTGAAAAAGTTCAATTCCTATGGTTGAAGTCAGGAAATGTGTGTCTTTGTTCGCTTTAAAATCCTCTAGTATTTTTATGAGAAAACAAACCTCGGTTTTGCCTTGCAGTTGTCTGTGAATATTGTTGAACAAGTGAAATAATTCCCAGAAAGTTCAAGAAAGAACCATTGTTAGTTTCCTCGTATAGAAATAAAACATGGCTGAAATCTGCAACGTTGTAATCGGAGGTGGACCTTTTTTTACCACTGCCATCGATTTGCAGATTAAAGCTAAGTAAGTGAATGAATATGAATTTGATGGGGATTAATGTCTAGATTTTGCAGTAAATTAAAGGGAAATGGTTACTTTTTCTGATAAGTGAATGTAATTTGTTTTTTCTGATAAAATAAATTTAGTAATTGAATCGGTCAATGCTGCCCTCTATCTGATGCACTCTGGAGTATAGACCTCTTAATGGAGCTCAAGATACATCCGAAAATAGACAAGTTCGGTTTTAGCATAGACTGATACAATTGATGCATCCAAAGATAAAGAGATTTAAGTACCTTACATAAATTCTGACAAGGGAAGAACGTCATCTAACCGAGAGAAATTCAATTTGACAGTAGACAAACTTCATAGTCAAAAGTGCTGAAGATTACTTTCATCAACAAATAGCTGAAAAATTATCAATTAATTTTTCGCCAACTAAAAAACGTAGATATTTCAGACAAAAATCACGCTGCAGTGATGATCACTGAAGCTAAGGATAATTGACCTTTTCTTTAATCAGTTTTTCTGAATCAAGTAACTTATTTTCTTCACTTTAACAAGATGTTACTTTCCTTGCTAGTAAAATTTATAACTGCCTCTGTAAAATGCCTATCACCTCTTTTTATGAATATTTTTTTTAATAATCTATTTTTTCCTTTTGCAGCCTCTAGTTGCTAAGCCCGATCAGTTAATCAAAAGGAGAGGAAAATTAGGATTGATCAAAGTAAACACTGACTTCAAAGGAGCAAAATCATGGATCCAAGAAAGAATGGGCAAAGATCAACAGGTAATTGTCTCCTTTTAACTTATCTTTCTGTACTTATGCTTTTTTCATACCAAAAGTTGTATACATCAACAACAGAATTTAATAGAGGGAGGACTGGGGGCTGATGTGAAAGGGAAGATCCTTCTTCTATTTGCCTCAAAAGTAAGAAAATGAATACGGAGAAAAATGTGGAAAACACAATTTTCTAGTTCTGGGTCCTTGAATTAAAAAACCTTGGTCATCCCCGCTGTGTGGGGTGGCTTGATTTGCCCTTTTGTTCTTTTAGTGAAATTTTATTTGATGATTGAGAGAATTTTCTCTCAAAAAATAATGAAATTACTTAAATCAATGAGGAAAGAAAAGAAAGAAATAAATATCTGAAAGAAAAAGAAAAAGAAACATCATTGTTAAGATTGAATTAATTTGATTAACTGCAATTTTGGTTCCTCTTCTCAAAAAGGTTGCTTCTTTTTCCTTCCTTCTATTATTTTTCTGATTATTAATGACCTCATTTATGTTTTTGTACTTTGCAGATCGGAAAAGCCACCGGAAAACTCCGTAGTTTCATTATTGAGCCTTTCATTCCTCACAAAGATGTAAGTTTCTCTCATGTTATGCTTTATTGCTTTCTCCCATGAAAGTTTCGAACATTCCAGTTCATTAATTTGTTTTTTCTCGCACAACTTTGTAATGGAATTTTCAATGCCTTTGCCATTCATTTTGTCAAATTCTAATTGTTTACCAATTTTTAAGTCATCGATGGTCGTGGAAGTAAATTACCACTTTAGAATGTATCAAAATCAGATTTGAAAATTCTATGCCTTCATGTAGAGATCATAGAGTTGTCGATTAGGATCTACTCACCAGCATATAGTGTAGAGAGTTTTCGCTTTGTCCTCTAAGCGATCTAAACTAATTTGATCTTGTTTCCGTATCATCAAAAACTCATAATTAAATCTGTAAATATGATAATGCAAACTAGTTTCAAGATAATTTGGTAGATCACCACAATCATTGTGAAAAATGCAGTAACTACTATAAAACTTGGCAAAAATAATTGAAAAAGTTGAAGAGTTAACACACCACTCAATAAATATCGAATGAACTTAAAAATCAACAATTACTCTCACCATTCTTCCATGGAGCAGTGTTAAAATCAGCTGCCTAAGTTGTAAAAATGAAAGATCCACTATCTTGTATCTGGAGCTGAATTCGTCAATTGAAATCATTCCTTCAAGTTCTTAAGAGGATTAATTTTCATTCCAATTATTTTTCTAGGATGAAGAGGCATACGTTTGTATTTACTCTCATCGGTTTGCTGACACCATCCTCTTCCATCATCAAGGAGGAGTTGATATCGGTGATGTAGATGCTAAGGCTCTCAAATTAGATGTACCTGTTGGAAAATCGATCACGGCTGATGAAATCCAAAAGCACCTTCTAAAAAATGTTGTTCCTGCAAAACAAAAGTAATTCTCATTTTCAGATTTATTTTTCTTCACATTTTGTGAATTATCTTGAAGTATTCTAATGAAATTTTACTCCTTAAGACAATTGTCCATGGAGAAAATATACTCTACCAATGATCTGTAAAAATAACATTTTGTTCCAAGTCTGTATATTCCTAAAGAAAATCAATTATTTTCGAATATTTTATTCAAAACGCATTAAAAGGAAGTATAAGAATTCTTTTAGGAAGAAATTTTTGAATTCTCCATCAAATAAGCCACCGGGTGAGTGCTTTGTTTTGAGACGTTCATTGAAAAGATCATTATTTTCTGACCCCTCTTTCAAATTTTTCATAATTTATAAATTTCGTTTTTTATAATTTTTCAAATCATGAAAAAAGGGTTAATATTTTCGAGTCCCCCAAATGTCAAAGGTTCCAGAAAATTTAAAAGATAGAACAGTGACGAGTTATTAAGCATTAAATTCTGACAGGCCTGCAAGTCTCATTCAGTGGATGTATTGAAGACTGCCTTTCTGATATTTATTAAAACCACCACTTTCTCTCTGCGAAGAATACTTCAGCTACTAGAACAATCATTTGAACTTCGTTTGATCCGTTTTGTTTGATTTCATCTTGTTCATTGTAAAAGCAGGAAGTTCATCCAAAATGTCTACTTGTTTTTTATTTTCATTTCATTTGATTTTACAATCAATATTGATTGCACTGAAGCATTGATTTTCATGACTTCTTTTCTCTTTGTTTCTGCAGGATGGTCGCAACATTTGTTGCCGCCTTATTCAAAATGTACCAGGATTTATACTTCACATATCTGGAAATCAATCCATTGGTTGTGACGAACGACACAATTTACATCCTAGATTTAGCAGCCAAGCTTGATGCCACCGCTGATTTCATTTGTAGAGCATCCTGGGGTAGCGTAGTGTATCCACCTCCTTTCGGACGAGATGCTTACCCTGAAGAAGCTTACATCGCAGATTTAGATTCCAAAAGTGGTGCTTCCCTCAAGGTGTGTATCTGTTTCACTAACGTCTCAAACAACAATGTTGCAACTCTACTCCGGATATTTAGGGCTAAGGAACAATACCGCTTAACTGACAATTTTGGTCAAAAAGAGTTAGAAACTTTGCCGCAATCTGCAGTATTATATACGCAAGTTGATATTTTAATTTTTTCGGATTCCACGTGGGAGCACTGTATTGCCACTGTAATTTACAATAGAAAGAAAGAAAAAATTGCAAACCTAATCTCAAAGTTACAAAAATTGCACAGCTTTTGCTTCGTCCTGTAAAATCATCAGTTTGCAGACGAGAAGTATTGTTCCTCAGTTCTTGATGTAGCATTTTGCTCATTTTAATAAAAACTTCATCACCATCATGCCACATTTTTTCAGTCAGATTCTCAATGGTAGACATGAATGCTTAAAGCATGAAGTATGTATGACTGTTTGTTTGTTTTTTTTTTATACTTAACTAACAGAGTGTTGGAGAGGAATTAAAATATTTAATGAAGCATTAGGTACGGCGTTTTTCCTGTGGACAACAGTTTTCATCTTCCAAAGCAATGTTTGATATGGCAAGTTTACTGTTCCACACTATCATTTTTGTTTTTTGCAAAATAAGGAAATACTCATATCACAAGCCGCAATTTGAATTGAGCAAAGGAAGTTTTTTTTTTCCTTACAAGGCTTGCAAGAGTATACCAAAAGTGTTCGCTAAAAACCCGCAGCAATATTTCTGTCATGCTATATGTGTAACTGTTTCTGCTGCTGACAGAAATCAGAGTGCGGGTCATTGTCTGGGGTCTGCATACTCCTCATATACCTTGGATATTTCATAAGTTACTTCTTTTCACTCAA
The DNA here is from genome assembly GCF_918797505.1 of Bemisia tabaci. NCBI lineage: Eukaryota > Metazoa > Arthropoda > Insecta > Hemiptera > Aleyrodidae > Bemisia > Bemisia tabaci. The sequence continues at coordinate 53,464,217 of NC_092795.1, forward strand.
TTCTCCCCAGGTTTCCTCAATGCAATGTATCGCCAAAATGTCAATGTTTGTCTACTTAAAACCTAATTCTTCCTCTGTTCATAGCTAACCATTTTAAACAAGAAAGGCCGTATCTGGACCATGGTTGCTGGTGGTGGAGCTTCCGTAGTCTACAGTGACACAATTTGTGATCTTGGCGGCGCTAGTGAATTAGCTAACTATGGAGAATACAGTGGAGCCCCATCAGAACAACAAACCTATGAATACGCCAAAACAATCCTGTCCTTGATGACACAGGAAAAACACCCGCAAGGGAAAGTAAGTCTGGTGTCCATTTTTTTTTGTTCCGCTTTTTTTGAACCCTACAAAAATTGAAAGGTAGCCCCTGAAGCAACATTATCGATTTTTATAAATCTAACGGATTTCTGTTCTTGGATTCACAGCAGGCCATTTAGCCTTGAAAATTTCTGCTACTGTGGACTAATGAGACATAAAATTGTAAAAGAGGTGTTAGTAGATAAATGACATTTTGTGGATCCCTGAATGGTGTAACTGTTTCCAGCTCAAGTGATGCTATTTGTAGCCTGGATGAAAAACAATTCTAAGATGTATCAAATTCGGTTGTGAAAATCAATGTTATGGCTTGAAAAGTGCCTTTTCAAGATATTACACTTTTATATTTTTTTTTTAGAATGTCTACCTTCTAGATAAAATTTCTTTGTTGTTCAATTTCTTCATTTCTAGTCAAATTTCAAATTTCCAAATAGCTATTTTTCAAAACATGATTTTCAGTGAAGAAAAGATATTGCCATGCATTCAAAATGTGAAATGACATTGTATCAAACCAAAACAGACCAATATTCATCATACGGGATGTTGGAGTTTTTTAACCAATGTGCGTAAAAAGTTCATGTTCTGTAATGAGATATCAGCTTTAAGCTGAACTTTTTACGTACATTGGCTAAAAAACTCCAACATCCCGTCTTACGACCCGTGCGTTTACCGCAATCAGTTTGAATATTCATAATGGTTAGCTAGATTTTTAGCAATAAATAAACATGGTCAGTAATGAGTTTTCTTTTTCCCTCAGGTCCTTATCACTGGAGGAGGTATTGCCAACTTCACTAATGTCGCAGCTACATTCAAGGGTATTGTGACTGCTTTAACCGAATTCCAGTCAAAACTCATTGAACACAACATATCAATTTATGTCCGAAGAGCAGGTCCCAACTACCAAGAAGGTCTCAGGTAAGTTATTTGCCTAGTAAATAAGTAATCATTACGTTTTGCATGAAAATCACCCGAAAATCGAAATCATCTGCATGTTATATGGCAAGGAATGAGCAAAAGAACATCAGTTGTTCTTATATTTTGTTTATCGTAAATATCAGTCACAACGTTCAACACGGCTGACACTTTTATTCCGTTACAGTGTTACCAAGTTTTAGTGGATGGAGTCTATTTTATTGCAAGTTTTTTTTTTTTTTTTTGTATAATTTGACAAGTGAAGCATTTATTAAGGAAAGGTTCCAACTCTGACAAATAAAATTTTTCAGGAGACAAGAAAAACTGCACAGGAGGTGTGAAAGGATTACTATTCTGTCAAAAACTCGATTTCAAAAAAAATCCCACTTGACGTTTTTTTAAATAAACGCTTCAATTGTGTCACAATATTTGATGCATGGATTTAAACTGCCCTTGAGAGACGTCTTATTATTTTAACCAGAATTGCAACAGGAAATCTGACTTCTCTTTTCTCTACTGCTCTCTTATTTATTGTTCGGAAGTGACATCAATGCTAAACGAAAAGACAGTCACTGATCACACTATCGATTCTATTGACTCTTTGCTCATAAGCTATTTTTCTTCATATTCAGGATCATCCGAGAAGTTGGACAAACCTTAGGAATTCCCTTGTTTGTTTTTGGACCGGAAACACACATGACTGCAATCGTCGGTATGGCTCTAGGCAAGAAACCCATTCCAAAAGTAACCGAACAAGAATTCGCCACTGCCAATTTTTTGTTACCAGGAGGACAGAGTGAGGTAAAAATATTAATCCAAACCTCAACTTACATACTTCATCACGAAGGTTCTGTTAATCCCTGATGTAGGATAATTTCTTACCACAAATGCATTTTGATCTTCCTTGCAAATGAATTTTAAAAGAACTTGGCTACAGCTTTAAAAAGATTTAATTTTTAAAATGAATTAAGAATAATTTATCTCTTTCAGTAATCGGGAGACTAAGTGGTGCAAATTACTTTTTAAATTTTTTTTTTTTTTTAAAGATGATTGTAAAAGTTTCAATGCTCACCTCGGAACTTATTGCTTAGTGTAACTCCTACATATCTTCATAAAAATATTTTAAGGTCTAAATTATAATATGTAGCTGGTGACCAGCAAGAACTTCATGACGGCAGAATACCTATTTCATGTAGGGGCAAGATGAATGGATGGTATTTTGCTATTGAATGGGTCCACAGACCACTTTATTCAAGACAGCCAAAGACCTTAAGTTAATGTATATTGTAGCATATTATGTCAGTTCTTTTAAGTGAAAGCAACCAAAGTGCTAATCACTTCAGTGAAAAAATATGTATGTCTGAAAAAATGAGCTCGAATGTTAAAGAGTCCTGTTTTCCACACCGTAAACCAAATCACCGAGCTCACTACTTTAAATGTGAGGTTTTTAGCAACACTAGTTCTCCCAAGAAAACTGTCTCTTACTGTCTTTAGTTTGTTTTCTTAAAGTGTCTCTAATAATAATTTTTCCATTCCAGAACAAACCTAGTACCTTAAGCCGCCAAGACTCAGCAACTCTCAACAGTTCATCGCCCTCAACACCACCTGTCTCATGTAGCTTGAGCCCCAGCAAACCTCTATTCACTAACAAAACGAAAGCCATAGTTTGGGGTATGCAAACTCGAGCGGTTCAGGTAGGTCACTTGCACCCCTCTTTTTTATTTTTAGCTCTTCATAATTTAGAATTAGAATCAATTTGTACTGTGCTTGATTACAGTAAGACCTCAATCGATAGGATTGCGATTTTATGGATCGAACCTTTTGTTCTGTGAAATTCAATAAATCAAGGTCTTACCGCAGCATTAATCTGAAGCACCATTCGTAAAGCGCTGTACGTTTTCCCTTCTAAATAATTGTAATTGATCACTAGACAAGATCTGAAACAAGCGTCATGATTTAAGTTTTCTCATCAAAATGTTACATGGAGCACAGACACGTCCGCGTCTTGTTGAATCACCTTGGTCGTTGAAACAATTTAGGCATTCTTTAATATAAAATAATTTTACCATTGGACTAAATTCATACAAAATTTGATGTATATTTCAAAGTTGACTTCAGCAAACAGCAAAGTAGAGAATTCATTTTTTTGCTATGCAGCAAATGATACTCATGGTTCTTTCGGATTTTTTGCACATATTTTTTTGCTCATTTTTTTATCCTTTCTCCCTAGGCTTATGATCTAGGCTTATATTGTTGTTTTTGTAAACTAAACAAATCAACAATGCCACAAAAAAAATGTGAATACTCGTGTCTGGTTTTTATCTAGTCTTTGCTTTTTTTCTTTTTAACAGAGTATGCTTGATTTCGACTTTGTTTGTCGGAGGCCTGAACCATCTGTAGCATGTATTGTTTATCCTTTCACTGGCGACCACAAGCTCAAATTCTACTGGGGCCACAAAGAAGTCCTCATTCCAGGTAAGCATAAAGTCATTTCAACAGTGCTTATTTTGGAATACATACTCTGCCAGCATTCAACTTTCATAGTTGAGTTGTTACAGAACTCCGACTGCAGAAGTAAAACGAGAGCAAATTCTTAATGTTTGTTTTCTCATAAAAGAAACTAAAACTATAAAATATGGTTTGTTAAATTTTTCACTTTCTCTATTATTTCTAATGTTGAAATTTTACAGATTTGGTTTGAAAATTGCTATCATGAGCCAGCATTTTTTGTATTATATCATTTGGTTATCGGAAGAAGACATAGACTTTGAAAAGTTCGAAATCATCCCAGTCAATGAGGAGTCATTCAAATTTAACCTTTGAACAAAGCTTACCTAGATTCTCAGCATTTGACCTAGAAATTTGTAGCGGTGTACCTTTCTGTAGAATTGAATTGAATGACTTAAAAATTCGTTTTTCTTTTTTCAGTCTACAAAAAAATGGAAGATGCCATGAACAAACATAAAACAGCTGATGTAATGGTCAACTTTGCTTCATTGCGATCAGCTTATGACAGTACTGTAGAAACTCTTAGCTTCCCTCAAGTGAGTAACACTTTCTTCAATATTTTTGCCTCTTCTTTTTGTGCCCAGAGTTTACCCACACTAATGGACCACTAGACAAGGTACGAATTTAACCATTCTGTAATACATGTTTCCTAACCAGAATTTCATGTTGAAACTCGATTTGATTGTGCAACAAAAATTACTGAAATCAACCCCAAGGAAGATATTAACATTTTCATTTCACATTGGTTAAGAGGAATTTGATAGGCCCGCTCACAAGAAACTCAAAGCTCTACATGAGTCAAGTCGCGCACCACAACGGTTTCAGCGAGCCTCTCAATCGAGCAAACGTTCATTTCCCACCATGTGTTGTTCAAACTACAGGGTGATCCAAAAGTCCCTTCCACCCCCTCTAACTTTTTACTAATGAGGTAAGATTGAAACTTGGGGGATATACCTACGTCAAAGGGAGCTTCTTTTTGGAGCCTAACTATTTTCAGGGGGGCCCCAACTTTTAATTTTCAAATGGAAGACCCCTTTGTGATTAAAATTCGTTCGAAAGAGCATAAAAAAAGACAACTTTTCGCGCAAATCGAAGTCAATACCTCAAACCGTTTCTAAATGGCGGCGGTTAAAGTTCAAAATGGCGAAACTTCACACCGGTTATTTGTCGACGGCTTTGCGCGAAAATCGGTATGTAGGGGTATTTTGACACGAGAAAAACGAATTTGACGTTAGATTTCCACACAACCGAAATTCCAAAAATGGCCGACGGTTAAGTTCAAATGACCAAAATTGATTTTTTTTGAAATCTAAGTTCAATTTGTTTATCTTATGCCCAAAATACTCTCAATTTGCAAGTTTCTTAGGCCATCATCAGCAAAAAACCGAGGTGACAATTTTCGGTCATTTTAAACTTAACCGGCGGCCATTTTGGAAATTTAGGTTTTTTTTGAAAATTCTAAACGTCAAATTCGTTTTTCTTGTGTCAAATACCCTACACACGTTTTCGCGCAAATCCATCGACAAAAACCGGACTTTGTTGAATTTTCGGCCATTTCGAACTTAACGGCCGCCATTTTGAAAACGGTTTGAGGTATTGACTTCGGGTTAGCTGCGGAAAAGATTTCTTATTTTATTGCTCTTTCGAACGAGAACTATCACAAACGAGGGTCTTCCCAATTGAAAATAAAAGTTGGGGGCACGGTGGTACCCCAAGGGGGGCCCCCTGAAAAATTTTAGGGGGGCCAAAAAGTAGCCTCCTTTGACCTAGAGAATATCCCCCCAAGTTTCAATCTTTACCTCCATTAGGTAAAAAGTTAGAGGGGGTGGAAGGGACTTTTGGATCACCCTGTATAAGCAATTTGCTATAATTGAGCTAAAGCGTGAAGATTGTGGTTGCCAAATTTTTATATCGCAGCGATTGTCATTATAACGTTTAGCGCGCGATGTGAATCACGTATAGCATTGAGTTTTCATGAGCGGGTGGTTTGAATTTACGCATCAAGAATCATTTAATTTCTTCGTAAGGAGTTGATTTCAGTAATTTTTGTTGTGCGCATCGTGTTCTACGTGAAATTTCGGTTAAGAAACCTGTATCAGAATGCTGAAATTCATACCTTGTCTAGTGGTCCATTATAAGCTTAGTTCGTTGTTTCTCAGGAGTTGCTAATCTGGATGGTTTTGCTTCTTTTTTTCCTGCAAGGTTGTAATTGACCCACATATGTACAGATCTCTAATCATTACTTTTTGTCCCCAGATACGCACAATTGCCATCATTGCTGAGGGAATCCCTGAAAATCTCACTAGGAAATTAATATTATTGGCAAAAGAAAAGAATGTGTCCATCATTGGACCAGCAACAGTAGGAGGCCTGAAACCTGGCTGTTTCAAAATTGGAAACACTGGTGGTATGATGGACAACATCTTGCACTCAAAACTGTACCGGCCAGGAAGGTAAGCATTTCATAGTATGTAGTAATTTTAAAAATATCCTCCTCAAATATTATTCTCTACATGTGGAATAAATTTATTTTTGTAATTTTTAGAGTGACAAAAGATAGGGTTTCCATGAAACCGTTTTCTTAGCATGTGTTGAAAATTAGAGCAAATAAATATTAATTGAAGTGCGATGGGCAGAAAAGAGTGCATATTAATTTTTCATAGCATTAAAATTCCAAATGCTCGGTGTTTTAAATGTCAAAATTAGCTATTTTTTGTGTAAATTAAAATGCCTTTTAATCTCTTTTTCTTCTACAGGATTTCAAAAATTTTGAGATGATTTTTCGTTTTCCATTCTTTCCGAAATTTGATTTTGAAATCAAAAGAAACTTCAACAAATCTAAAACCATTCATCTTTAAACATAACCAAACCCACAGTAAATTAAGAATCTTGATTCAATATGCAGGGTCTAATTGTTTGTCTTATCTTTCCCAGTGTTGCTTACGTCTCGAGGTCTGGAGGTATGTCCAACGAACTGAACAACATTATCTCTAAGGCAACTAATGGTGTGTACGAAGGTGTTGCTATCGGAGGTGATAGATACCCCGGAACTGTATTCATGGACCACATTATGAGATATCAGGCTGACCCAGAGGTTTGTATTTTATTTGCACATCTAGGAAAAGAGTATTTGAAGCAGGTGATTCTGAAAAGCCTTCCCTGAAAGCGTAATACTGTTCCACTCGTGCACTTCAGTCATCCATTCATCATTCATGAGCTGAAGGTTTATTGCTTTTCTGAAAGTATTCCTCAGGACCTGCTCAGCTGCGGTAATGATGTGGCATGACGCAGCCTCTCAGTTGGACTTCATTTTGCAATACGAAACTACATACATTTTCGGGCTCATTTGTAAAAACACTTGTGTGCATAGGGAAACTAATGGCACATATGTTGTTTCTAAAGTGAGTAAGAGAGTGTAATCCCTAATTGCAAAATGCAGTCCAGTTAGGTACAAATCTCTCTGTGCGCTATACAAATATTACTGAGAATGCTATTCATTGCATGTGGTGGCACCACATTTGACTCTTTGTGGCTTTACGAAGAGATTTAATCTGTAATGTTTCCCAAGTTTTCCATGGAAATGAATCTTCCTCTCACTGGTCGGTGGCTTCGATTTGCTTTAATTACGTTTATATTAAACGGTCATCAAATAAAATCTAGGCTTGCTACAGTGATGTTATTTTTGAAAACAAAGTGACAATGTTCGCAGAGAAATCTCGATGGAGCAGACAAAAGTGATCAGTATATCAAAGAAGTTGTAAAAGTGACGGTTGCCACATCAAGGTCTTCCTGTGATACTCAAGCGATGGTTTTTTTTCTACTTAGCTCAAAAACTCTTTCTCAGAATTAGACCTCAAAGGTTCAGCCCTACTTAATTTACATCTTATTGGATATTTTAAACCTCCCTGCACCTGTCCGTAACCTATTTTTTTTAACATGTATCAATAATTATTTACAGATCAAAATGATTGTTCTATTGGGAGAAGTTGGTGGTATTGAAGAATACGATGTCTGTCAAGCTTTGAAGGACAAGCGATTGACCAAACCCCTCATTGCTTGGTGTATCGGAACTTGTGCGGGTAAGATACACTTTTTAGTCTTTATGCATTGTTTCCATCATTTTGGAACCAAATTATCTTCTCCTTGAGAATATTGTCTCAAAACTCCTTTTGAGGTCGTCAGCTATAGCTTCTTAATGACTTCCTTATCTGTTAGATGAAGATTTTTTCTAAAGGAAAAAATCTCAGAGAAAAATTTGATAGCTTAGAAATGGAAGCTTGTATGTACATACGTTTTGTCACTGTCGCGTATCATTGTCAGACTTGACAATCATTTTTCTTATACATGAAGAGTCCAACCCAAATGAGGTCGATGGAATGGCTGACAGAATGCAAGTAACTTGTTTTTTCAACAAATTTAGGTCTTTCAGTGGAAAATATACTTGAAAATGGACAACTTATCAAGAAATGTCTTCTGTTCTTCCAGGTATGTTCACCTCAGAAGTTCAATTTGGCCATGCCGGTTCTTGTGCTAACTCAGATAGGGAAACTGCAACTGCCAAGAATGCTGCCCTCAAGGCTTCAGGAGCCTTCGTACCAGAATCATTCGACAGTTTGGGCGAAACCATTAATGAAGTATATGTTTCACTCGTCAAGAACGGCACAATTGTTCCTCAGCCTGAGGTTCCTCCTCCAACTGTTCCTATGGATTACTCTTGGGCCAGAGTAAGTTTTAAAAAATCCATTTTCTGTTTTTCAAGAGTTTTTGGGATTCTAGAAACATTTCTCAAACTGTAATCATCTTTGTTAATTTCAGGTTTCAATGCTTTATGACTACATTTTGCAATTTTTACTTAAATTTTTACGTAAATGCTGATTTATTCTGATAACAACAGAACAGTTATAGATTCTTTCTCGTACAAAATGGTCAGAGGAATTAGAATGGTTTCCATTTGTCTTTGGACCTTTCAGTTTTAAAGTAAAAAGAGACAAGCACAATTCTTCCGAATTTCTCAATGTGATCCTGTTATTTTGTGCTTCAAGTTGTCCTAATCTTAACTGTCCATCTTCTCTTTTCAACTACTAATGGTGAAAAGCCAATTAAGAATAATTGCAATATTAATTTTTAGCCATTAGTTGAGTTTTTGGTTTCAACGGCTGCACCCCTGTTAATAAATACTGTTTGTCATTTATGTTCACAGGAATTAGGTCTAATTAGGAAACCAGCTTCGTTTATGACTAGTATATGTGATGAAAGAGGCCAAGAATTATTGTACGCTGGAATGCCCATCAGTGATGTAAGTGTCCTATTTTTTTCTAATTACTTCTCATCTTTTGCCTATGGTTAAATCATTGGTTTTTCATTTACGTATATTTTATATTCAAATTGAATGTAATGCAATTCCAGCCAAACATCGAGCATTTTTCATTTTAGCTCCATCTCTTTCCGTGATTTCTCTGCGAATCAGTTGCGGAGGAGATTCAAGTATAATTAGATCTTTGTACCGTACTATTGAAAGGATGTGGATGTCTAAAATATTATTTTTCCCATGATCTCAGGTGAAATGATAATCTTTGCTAGTTTCCTCTCATATGAGTACCTAATCTTTCAGTGTTTTGCCTCCCATCATGCTGCTTGCGAGTATGTATTCTTAAGTCTAACTTATTTTTGTGCTTTTTTCCAGGTATTGAAACAAAATATGGGAATTGGTGGAGTTATCTCTCTTCTGTGGTTCCAACGGTCTTTACCTGCATACGTTTGTAAATTCTTTGAAATGTGTCTAATGGTCACAGCCGATCATGGTCCTGCTGTATCTGGTGCTCATAATACCATCGTCTGTGCCAGAGCTGGAAAAGATCTAGTTTCCTCGCTCGTCTCAGGTTTACTCACAATTGTAAGTATGAAGTACCTACTTTTTTCAGCAAAAATACTCACAAGAATCATACTGACAAATGATGGACAGAGTTGATGAGCGTGTTTCGTAATTTCCAATTCTTGCATTTTACCCTGTGCGGGCAAGCGGCAACCCGTGTCCCAACCAACCTTTTGAATGTCATCTTGCCTTTCTTGGTGATGCGCGTTTTAATTGGAGCTCAAATCACACAACTTTGAACTCATTCTGCAAGGCTTAATATTGTTTAAAAAAATCCGAGAAAATTCCTGAGAACTAAGTGCACTCTTTTTCCAAAGTGCAAGAATTAAAAATCATTGAACAAGCTCATTCAGTTTTTTTTTTTTACTTCTGCCCTCTTAACAAATTTTAAAGATTTAAAATCAAGTGCATTAATATCTTCGTCAGCCAATAGCACTATCAGTTCTGAATGATCAAGATTTTCAACATCATATGCCATTTATATGTATTAACGTTACATCTAACTCTTTAACATATTTTGTTCCTAAAGTGAATTTGAAATGGCAGTTGTTGGGCAAAATCAGTTAATTGATATCCTCTTCTCAAAGAAGTATTTCATTCGAAAAATCAGTTGTTAAGATGTTTCTTCCAAAGGACCCCGCACACCTCTTATGGGAAGCTGCACCATGACCGATTGCCTTCTGACTTAAGTTTTTCGATTCTTCTCAAGAAGCTGATCAAAAGTTATAATTGCGCCAACTTTCTACGATGCACTGTTTTCGCAAAAACGCAAAGAGAAGATTCAATTATTCGGCGTATATGAATAAAAAAGAACCAAGCATTTGAGGACAGGCCCGATGTAAATAAGGAAAAAACGTAGCTTCTTATCTGCACCTACCGACTCAGGGGCTATCTCCCTCCCGCACTTGCCCAGTAGACGTTCAGACTTTCCTGTTCTTATGCTCCTCAAGAATCTGATTTGGATGGTCGAGCAAAACGGCGTTCGGAATCCGAGATAAGACTGCCGCTCGGTGCGGGAGTACCCATGATTTCCTTGTTGACACACAGCCGCTTGTCAATCGAGCACTGAAATGAGGAATCTTTCTGGCTTTTTATCACCGAATAATTGAATTTTCTCTTCGATTTTTTGCAAAAACGGTGTATCGTAGAAAGTTGGCGCAATTATAACTTTTGATCAGCTTCTTGAGGAGAATCGAAAAACATAAGTCAGAAGGCAATAGGTCATGGTGCAGCTTCCCATAAGAGGTTTGCGGGGTCCTTTGTTTCGTTTAGGAACTGGTTGAAAATCTGTTCATCTTATCAATGAGCACCATGTTATTCGGACAGTATATACAGTCCTGATCCGAAAAAGCTCACATAGTAGGGCTTGATTCAAAGTTCCGTCTCAAGAACTTGGCATTCTAGCTCTTGCTTCTCAGCTCCTGAAGATTGTGGATCGGAAGAATCATTATTAAACACTACCCATGGCTTTCTTTTGGTCTCGAAAAGACAGTTATAGATACATAATCCACAATCCTATGAAACTGAAAACAATGCATACAATACTAATCTATACTTGAAGACTGGATGAACCTGTGGTAGAGAAAAATCTTAGGGCAATTCATCATTTAATTGACCGCATTTTAATTTTTCCCGCTTCCTTTTTTCCAGGGTGACAGATTTGGTGGTGCCCTAAATGAAGCAGCGAAACAGTTCACGGATGCCTACGATTCAGGACTCATCCCAATGGAATTTGTGAATACCATGAGGAAGAAGGGTCAACTTATCATGGGTATTGGTCACAGAGTTAAATCGGTAAGCAATTACTCTCTATTTTTACATTTCCCTTGGTGGCTATCCTCATTGTTGTAAATTTCATTCATAATTTTCCCTTTGCACAACATTCTAAGCCATACAATGAAGGTAAATTGCTGATTACAGTCTAATATTGATATTGCGCTGATGTCATCATGATTATAACTTACATGTCAGATAATTTCAAGGTATCGTCAAGTCAGTCAAACATACTCCAGGGAATTGTAGCGGATTGCAATTTGCAAATTATTTTTTGTTAAGTATGTGACCGATTTATAAGTTATTTCTTGTCCTCGCTCTTCTATCTATTGAAGGTCGCAATTTTCTCAATTTCTAGCATCTATTATGTATAGGGCGCATTTGATTTTGTTATATGTAGAAAGGGAAGGGTAAAAATATCTGGACTAAGTCACTTTAAATTCATTTTTTCACACCCATTTGGTTTGCGTTCTTTCATTCTGTCTTTGTATCTCCTCTTTGCAGATAAACAACCCTGACATGAGAGTAAAAATTATCAAAGAATTTGTATTAGAAAATTTTCCGGCCACTCCAATTCTCAATTACGCCTTAGAAGTGGAAAAAATTACAACATCTAAGAAACCAAACCTAATTTTAAACGTTGATGGCTGCATTGCTGTTGCATTCTGTGATTTACTAAGGCACAGTGGTAGCTTCACAAGGTAACTTTCGTTTCTCTCAATTACTCGTAGTTTGGTTCTAAACTCAAATTTCAGATCAATGTGAACTTATAGCACTCAGCCTATCTCTTCAAAGTAAGGTGACATACTCTGTGGTTAAATTTCTTTGACATTGCAGAGCAAGAAAAATAGTGATTGTCATTCGACTAATAGATGTCTTTAGAAGCCCGAAGGTTTTCCTTGCCCTTTTTTGCTTTTGAATTTTACACCTTATCGGCCTTTTTGGGGATATCCTAATGTTTTCTAATGAAAGGGTATCTAGGGTGCGGCTTATTTTCGTCATGTCGGAAAATCGACGAGGTCTGGGTGGCAATCGATGATACCTATGAAAATAATAGGCTGTATAAAATTTGAGCCAATTTGAGGCTTTTTTAGCTGATGCTCAAAGGGATCAAAACTAAGGGGCAAAATTACATTGGTTTAAATGGGCGGAAAAACGCCTGATCTGCGCAAATGCGTTTTTTGGATCTAAAATGCGCTTGAATGAAGAAAACCAGACCGACTCTTAGAGAGGCGTCTAGGGGCCCATTTGAAACGAGAAAATCACACTTTTGACTCATCTAATCTAATGCAATCCAAGGGCATTTTTCAATCTTCGCACTGTCATACTGGAGCAAGTCAACCAATCCTTAGCATCACAAATTTGATTTTCTAGAATCATTTTCTATTTCCTTCCTAAGATGTGATGAAGTTTTCTGACTACCCCCAAAGGATTTTCCATCTTTCTTTTTCTTCGAGAAACTTTACGATACACAGATCTTGTGATTCTGCAATATGGCCCTGACATCAAACAGTGGAAAGGTTCCAGTTTCTCGATTTTAGTGTAGTAAGTGTGTACATAAAAGCAGCATTTAGCAGCGTAAAAACCAAAAATGTCATCCAAATGGACTATTTTCCGTTCGATTTTTTAAGAATGAATTAAGTCAACGTATTCTGTTATATCTTTTCAGGGAAGAGGCTCAAGAATACATAGATATGGGATCAATCAACGGTCTTTTCGTCTTGGGTAGAACCATCGGTTTTGTTGGTAAGTTTAAATCATCTTTCAGTTTATGGCAGTTCACAGAAAAGAGAACCACATTTCAATGGGTCATGTTCAAGGCACAAAATTGTCAGATAATAATACAAATGTATGCTCTTTATTAGCACAGAAATGAACGACACCATTTGCATTTTATTTTTTGGGATAACATACAGTGTTTTCTGTTGAAAATTTTAATTTTAATTTTAATTTTTCAACCCTTTCTACCAGGGCCCTTCCTAGTAAGCCCTATTTTTCCAGCCATTACCTAATCCATTTGACACAGATCACCAGCTGAAAGATCTGAATTTGAAAACTGAGGCTCAATTTTCCTTTTGACCATTACATTTCTATTTCATCACCACATTCCGTTTTAAACAGTATGATAAAGCAAGTGAAATGAAAATGGCTCTCTACGAAATTACCAGGCCATCAATTCAACACATATTACACTTTGTAGTCTTCTTACTGAAATAATATTTATGCGTTCCCAAGTAATAAGTAGTCCTTTTATGAGTAATACGTTTTTAAAGTTTGAACCATCATTTAAATACAGTTTTTTGGTGGATTTTGGGGGCTCGTTGAGAAGCACTCCAGCTACGCTTGAACTGTCCATTGCTGTAAACCATATCAAAATCTATGGTGGCCGTTTTGAGCCTTCTCTTATCAACTGGAATATATCGACGGTGTAAGTCGGCAATCACATAACTTGGTTTGCGACATTGCAGACTTCCCGTTATACTTTATTTTTTAAACGGAAAACTACTCAACGGCAATTCTTTAAAACTGCGGTGATTTTTCTTCTCTGTGTGAAGAAAATTCTGCAAAAACTTCAAGGAATGATGTCAATTTGTTCTCCCTTAAAAAAATAACATAGAGGCGGAGATTTTCAGACACCGCAAACGAGTTATGTGATTGCCGACTTACACCGTCGATATGTCACAATCCAAGCCGTGACGTCCCTATTGTTGCAAGTCAATAACTACATCAAAATAGGGAACAAGTTGACTGCACCAAAGATCTTGATTCATATAATATTGCAATCAAAGAGATGTGTAATTTTCTAAATTTTACAAAGTTAGGTTTAATTTAAGGCTTTTCATGCTTACATTGCATTCTGAAACCGATTTTTATGAGCTGTTTTTAATTTATTTCACTCAGGGGTTTCTCATTGCCATGTCTGTACCAACAATTTTAAAAACAAATTCTCTTGGTCGCAAGTACAGACAATTAAGATGTAAATATTTTTCTACATCAATCATGCATCAATATAGAAATACTGTTTCGTTTACCTCGAAGTTCAACAAAAATCTCTTGTTTTGTTTGTTAATTTTATTTTTCCTGGAAAGTCATGGAACATTCCTTACTTCTGCAAAATTAACGTATTTTTATTTGATGTGCAGGACATTTCATGGACCAGAAGCGATTGAAACAAGGACTGTACCGCCACCCATGGGACGACATCTCTTATGTATTACCTGAACAATACAATTAGAACCTAACCGCGGAGTTATTCGAAACTAAACAAACATTCCGTCGAGTTTTGCATTCTAGGGAGCTTTTTTTGTAAAATATTTTTTTATGTATTTAAGAGGAACACTTAAATTATTTATTATTGAAATTATTTTTTATTCAAATCTTAAAATTGTTTATAAGTTGCTTTGTAAAGGAATGAATACCATTAGGAGTTGATTCTTACCTGTTGATTTTTATATGTCTAAAAATTCAATCGTCTCTTTGTTTTTAAAGATCTTATTTTATGTGTTTTACTTTTCAGTTTGTTTGTGTAAGATTAAATTTTATAATACAACCGTAATACTATTTATTAAAAATAAGAGAATTTTTTTACTACTTGCCACTTTCCTCCAAGGTTTGGTTTTAGATTTCTTGCATTTTTCAAAAGCACAATACGCAGTTAAGAATTTTGGAGTGGTGAGACTGTGATCAACTAAAACACAGAAATATTAGGGACTAAGAGAATTGTCTTACATAATTTTAGTTTTAATGATTCATGTGATATTTTTCGTATTTTTCAAAAAAAGAAAGAAAAAGTAAATAAATAAATAAAAAAAACTGAATTTGAGTAAGAATTGATTGACTCATTATGCTCAAGTTTTGAGTGCAGTTAACGGTTTACAAATTTGGTTGATAAATGGACTGATCAATTGATATATGAATTAAAATACGCCACGTCGATTGTGTGAAGTACATATATTTGAGCAAACAAATAAATATGTAGCTGTACATGTATGAACAGCCGATGTCAAATTTTTAAGTTTTGAGGAAATCGCATTCACATAGATAAGAGTTTCACTTTTTACCAAATTAGCGCAACTGACCCATTCATATTGGGCAAAAATGTACAGTTAATCATCAAGAACTGACAATTACAGTAATAAAAAGTAAGTTGTTTCATGCTGATATCTTTTATTTCCTTCTAGTTCCAAAAGGTGAAGATAAAATTATATAATCAAAGATTAAAAGAACTGACTTAGAAAATATTTCGCCAGAAGTTCCAGATTTGAGTATGGGTAAATTAAAATGTTTTTTTACAGATTATTGAAGAGGGATACAAAATTACCCAAGTACATTAAATAATTCAACAGATTAATTAATTTCAGAAGTTTTTGAATTTCTTTTTTTAGGGGGAGGGAGGTGTTAAAGGGGTTCCAAGTTGAAATCTTCATTTTTTATACCTCGATATCTCCTGAGCAAAAAATATGTTGATACATGGTTTGCCTGGGCTGAAAATTTTCTAAAATTGCGTACTTTAACTTTCTGGGAGAGATTTTCACTAGTCTCTGTTTAAAAGCCGTGCTTTAGCTTCCTTATTTTTCAAAAATATTTCAAAACTTTTAAACCAATTTCAGACACGCATAAATGAACAGCAGTTTTTAAACTAGGCAACTGTAACATTTTTGAATTTTCCGTTGAAATATGTGTGGAAAATTGTGGTCATGCGTTCTGGAGCAACAAGCTCTTCGGAAGCTTAGAGAGAAGTAGTTAGTAACTCAATATTTAAGCCAAATACCTTTGCCTTCAACAGGATTTTCAATGTAGATACCAGGAAAAAATAAAGAAATACTTATGAAAAAGATATGATAAATGCATTAGAAACATCATATAAATAATGATTTATTAGAAAAGAACCAACGTTTATTAGTTCCGAACGGATAAGTATTCTGAAGGAAGTACTAATTGGATTGCTTTTTCCGAAAAGGAACCAAGAGGTTACCATTATTGCTAAGGTTGTACAATTACATTCCTTGTAATAAAACATAGAGTCTTAATGTGAGTGGGTGAGCTGGCGCCACTTTTAAGCATTTTCCAGGTCCCAAATTCCGAGACTCCTGTGTGACGCCTTTTCGATACATAATCGATTGTTTGCGATACACGGGTACCCGGCCATCCAATGTAAACAAAGAAGATAGGAATCACCCTTTATTTCACACCGCCATTTTGGATCGAACATGTATTGAAAAAGTAACCCAAACTCGGCGCACACCGGACTCGGAACTAGTCGAGCAGAACATGGCGCCAGCTCTCCCATTTACATTACGACTCTATGAACTCTATATAATGAAATTACTGGAATCATGCAGAAAATTAAAATCAGGGTAATTTTCGTCTTGAATTTACAGCTCATTGGGAATAGAGATAAAAAGTGTTTTTATGATGAGTTTCTATTTGCAAGGTAAAAAAAGTTTCATAATCTTAGCGTCATTGGAATGTGATTCCTTTTTGCAAAATGCGATCCAATTAGTCCTCCTCAAACACAAAGATAACATCTACTATCCTAGTATTTATGTGGTTATCTTAAGAAGTTAAAAAATTCATTCAGTTATTAGTTTCTATAATTGAGAGGCACCTTGGTAACCTACGGGACGAAGAGGGGTCACCATTTTCGACAGGAATCGTCCTTCATCACGACATTTTCGGTTTAAGTACCAGGAACGGAGAAAGCAGCAAAAATTGGCAGTGAGAATTGACTCTTGACGATGCACCTTTGATTAAAATGGACAAGTACGGTGGAAAAGTTTGGTTAACAGGGTTGACTCTTGTGATCTTGTAGTTATTTTATTATTATGTTACCTAAAATATTAACAAAATGGATTGAAATTAAAAGTGTACTGCATTAAAATACACGGAATTAGATATACTTAGTTACATGTTTCCATGTTTGCGGTGATTTATGGAAACTTATTTTTGAAAAAATACTGACTTCTAGCGTGTATCAAAAAATAGAAATGATATTTTATGGAACTGGAAAAACTGACTGCTTTCTCCTCAATTCAAAAATGAACAAGAAGAATATTTTAAACTGTCTCGCTGAAAAGGTGAGTGTCAGATATTCTTCGTCGGTACTATACTGACGAATATAATATTTTCGTATGGTACTGCCACAGTGAATATAATTTCTGCTGTCCGTATTGTACTGACGAATAACATCATCCCTCTTTTAGCAGTAAATATAGATTACTGAGCATCGTGAAAATTTATTTGGTAATTTATGCTTAGCTCCAGACGAACAATTATCTTTTTCTTTAATTTATCAGACGTTTATCAGTGTCATGATATAAAGTTAGATTTCAATTTTGAGTTGGCAGTAAGAGCTTGCAGGAAAGAGGAGTGAAAAAAAATGGTGATAAGTCAAGAAATTTTTTAAAATTTACTTACTCACTTGCGACATAATTTGTATTGGGCGACGCATTTCGAGCGGACAACTCTTCATCGGTGCGACTGATGTGACATGGACTGATGGACATCAGTCGCACTGATGATGAACCGTCCGAACGTGTCTGCCCAATGAAAATTATGTCCCAGAAAGGTAAAATTTTAAAATTTTTTAATTACTTGACTACAGCTTGCACATGAAAGCTCTTGTAAGTAATAAAACTGGTGATAAGTATTAAGATAAATGGTAAAAATATATTGAAAGTTAATTTTACAGATAAATTTTGTATTTCCTCTTTGAAAACGATCGCCATGTGAGATTCAAAATTTCCTTAAAGTATATTATGGTACAAAATATTGCTTCTTCCATTTAAAAAGTACGAGGCTTCAAAAATTAAATGTACTCTTCATTGACTTAAAATAAACCACAAAACTTTTTTTTGTAATATTTTTTCAGAGGGATTAAAATGTTAAGAATATTATCATGGAAAAGAGTAACAAAAAAGGGGGAAGGTGGGGTCACGGGAAACAATTAGACCTTTACCATGCAACATCTTGCTGAAAGACATAAAGACAGTGAAACTACAGAAATGCAGAAACTCATTGGCAATGTTTTGAAACCTCCTCTCCCATTGTATTTCATCGAAGAGGAACTAATGACCATAACTATTATTTGAATTTTTCACCGAGTATTTTTCATATTGGACATAAAGATCAGGGAAGCTAGTTTCCAAGAAATGACGTCCAGCATTTTTCCATTTCTAAAATAATTTGGAAATCTACCATGTCCCAAACCGAGATACGCATTCCTACAGTTTCACCGTCAACATATTAAATAATTGCTTAACTTTTCGGGTGTGACACATGATCTACCATCTTCATTCCTGTGTTGGGTTTCAATGTAGGAATTAGGATGATCTGTCATCACTCTAATAACTATCTGACCAAAAAATTCAGTATTAGCTCTAACAGTCGAATGCTCTAACTTTGCACCAACATTAAAAATAATTTGCATGCTCTTTACAATCATGCTAACCTAATGGAATAAGATCAGATCTGCTAGAAGTGATTACATTCTTTTTTTACCCTAAAAAATTTGATTGCAATAATCTACATACATTAAGACTAGTTCTTTCCTTCATCTTGCCTCAGATATTTCCATTACAACTCCTTGAAATACAGTACTTGAGGCGTGTTAGTCGCCGACCATTGTCAGCATGGCGATCCGTCAAAGGGCCTTGAATACATTCCCTGTAACAATTGTTATTCTATCGCCGAGTGAAGTTACATTTGGTCGCCAACCTACATGGCGAACTTATAAAAATGAAGTGCTGTGCCTTCAATACTTAATAAATACAAAACTAATAATAAGTTTAAAATGGGGAAATAATGATCTAATGGGCCCATTAAAATTGAAAATGGAAGTCTGATCTGACAAAATAAAAATATTTTCTGCCATTTGATTGGATTAAGAGTAAAAATAGGAATGAAGGGCCCGAGTGTACAGCAGTCAGGAATGATAAAAGCAAAGAGAGAGAGAGTGTGATAAATGTATCTGTAAAACAAAGAAGTAACAATAAAAAAATAAAAATTTCTTCTCAAATGCAACAGGCTAGCTGGAAAAACTACATATAAGATTTCTGACACAATTCTTATGATGAGTTAACAAGATTAGTACTATGACCCAAAAAATAAAATAAGATTACCTATAACTACAAATGATGTCGTAAAGTATTTACATACATACAATTAATAATACTTTGATACAAGCAGAAAACAACACTGATAATCCGTAAATCGGAGGTCATTATGATGCCAAGAAGATTTAAGGTGTTGACGAATGAACAATCATTGCTTGGTCCTTTTTTGGAAGCCTTTATTGATGAGCGTGATGCTTAACTTGAAATATAAACCCATAAAGAACACCAATTTGAAGATTTTTAAATTCAAACTAGCAGCAACGCATTTATCACAGCCAACCTCCTTTCAATCGAATTTTGTTACAGTCACAGGAGAAGGGCGAAAAGGAAAGTATAGTAAGGTGACACCTCACAATGACTTCTGATTTCTTACATAGTTCTTTCAGAAAATAATTGGACTGCATTTTACAATTACGAACAAAAAGTTCCAGTTCATACATGAAAGAACTATCTGCACAGAGAAACTAATGGCACATGTGTTGTTTCTATATTAAGCCAGAAAATGTGTTTCCTAATTTCAAAGAGTAGTCTGCTTAAATACATTTACATAATTTGTATCCTCATATATCAAATCAAGAAGGAGGGGTCATTTTCTCATCTTGCAGACCTCAAGATATGCTCAGTCATGCTTAAAAATAAAATAATGAACTAACAATACATGTCTCCACCTGCTTTTATAACAATAATGTAGGGATTTTGATCTTGATAATGAGCGACATTTTACTCGGAAAACATAGAAAACTGTAGAAATTGTTACAATCTTATTTAAAATGCTAGAGAATTTTGCCAATAAAGTATAAAATCAAAAAGAAATGAGAAAAAAACTATACATACATCCAAAGTTAAATTATATCATTAAAGAACACACGGGAGAACACAGAAATTTTAGCAAGAGAATTGTGATAAAGGCACATGAAGAGTTCCTTTGCAAAGGCACATGGGAATAATTACAGTTTTGCGGTCAATTGAAATACATAGAATTACATAATATGACACAGTAGACAGTCTTGGGCATGATGCATAGAACAAAACATACGTAATAGATGTTCCGCAGGCGGTTAAAACTTCAATGGCATTTCATACTTCATCAAGTCTCCCCTTTTTATAAAAAGTCTTTGCATTGAGTCCACGCCAGGTAAGTTTACGCAACTTTGGACTGTGGCAGAAGATTGTCTGACGTCAGTTTGGCATTAGAGGTAAATGCAAGGATCAGGATCTTCTGTTGCAGTCTAAAAGTGCATAAACTTTACCCACAACGTGCAATATAGACTCTAAAATATTGCCTAATCATACAGTTTTCCGCAGAAGAGTGTTGGACTCAGAATCTAGGCTTAGCTAAATATCATAATTTCTAGCACATTCAAGTTGACGACGATGAGGATGCAAAAACAGTCTCTTCATTTTAAGTAAACCTTTTTTGGTTCAAAGGAGTTTTTTTTTTTTTTTTTTTTTTTTTAATGTTTGGAGTGTATTTCCTTTCGTTTTTCATCATCATGGATATAATACACTTGAAATTACTTTGACATGGTTGGAAAAGAACTACTTAAAAAAAAAAAAAAGATAAGAGAGCAAATACAGAACATTTAACAAAAATCAGTACAGTTGAACCTTGGTTCACAAGGAGGAGTATTATCTGGCCTAATTTTCTCAAGTTTTTTCACAAAATTTACGTCAATTTCCAAGTATCCAAATTCCACAAATTTCCTCCAAGAGGCCCAATTAAGTTTTGAGTGGCTTGGCAAACGTCTCCAATAAGTTTAGCTCTAATTCAACTATGTTCAGTAAAACTATGGCCTGTTTGGGAATCCTACGGAGTTAAAATAGCAACTACTTTGACTATCCAGATATTTCCTTGCTCCATGCAATTAAAAAAAATTTAAGGAGAGGAAAATAAAATAAAACTATTTCAAATCCAGATGGTGATTTCTCCAAGACATATACGTAATTAAATTGTTCTGGTTTTTTGAACACCACAAACATTTGAAAAATGAACTTAGAAAAAGACTTATATATAGATGATTCAATGATGCGGAACAATTTAGAATCACATGAGCAAAGGCTTCAGACCATGGTTCGAGTAATGAGCAGTCAAGTGAACAAATTTGTTCATACGGCTATTGTTACCTGCGTCAGAGGGGTGAGTATTACTTAAAACAAGGGAATGTTCTTTGACTTTACTTCTGGAGAACATCAAGTGATGAAACTTCGGTCCCAATACCTAAAAGGAAAAAACAAGGAAATGCAGAATTAATAGGATGCAGATGCTAAGATGACCCAGCTGTAAAAAATTAACACGTTCACACCTTGATTGAAAAAATAGAAATCAAAAATAGCATGACGACTAGACCTCCAATTCATACAAGAGCCTATAACATACAAATAAGATTTATTTTCTCAACCAAAATTCTGTTGCTAAGCTCACACCCGGATTATAAAAGTTGCAAAACGCGTACCTTTATTTTTGACGGGGCACATTTCCTGCCACATTTTATTTCTTCAAAAGAAAATTGATGGAACGACCAATATTTTTAGGAATTTCAAGATTTTTCTTCATCTAATACAAAATCTTCTGTGAATATCCAACAAGTAAGTTCATTGATTTTTCTTTGAAACAATCAAACAACAGCAAAGATTTGGAAAAAACGCAATCAAGATACATGCAACAATACATGCAATTCATACCTTGGATAGAGGCTCATTCTACTCCTTCACCCTAAATACGATACTCAAAAACCAACCGTGAGTATCCAAATTATCCCTAATAATTGAATCGGTTCGTGCGAAAACAGCTACGTCCATTATTCCGATCTTGAGATTTTTTGGGTTGATAATACTTTTCAGAGTTACATGCAACCATAAAAGTGGTGTTGATACTCGATTTAGGGATGTTTCAATCCCAAAAAGAGTATTTGCAGCGATTTTAGGATTGTATCAACTCTTGAAAAGTATTATCAACCTGAAAAAACTCAATGCTGGAAAAATGGACGTTAGCAGTTTTTCCACGACACAATTCAATTGCTGTTGGGATTATTCTGATAGCTCAAAATAAGCAAGTGAAAGAAAAATACTCACCACAAATATTACCGCCGATTGCAAGATAAGCATATCCATTATCACCAAAATAGGGGCCCCACGAGTTCCTGATGATGTAGTGTGGGATAGCAGCAGTGGTATCGTACCCAACGATTTGTACAGCATGATTGATATTTTGCAGTGCTCCGTCACAATGATACTGGATGACTCCACCAATATAATACTGCCATGGAAGTGCATTCACGGCAGCTATCACAGGTCCATGAAAGGCAAGGAGCTCCAGGATGTTTGACTCACTTCCGACAAAACTGGTAGAATAAAAAATAAAAGAAGAGATCAGATTACCAGTGTGGAGAAAAAAAGAAAATTTTCAAATTGTAAGCCCCAAATGAAAAACAGTATTACCAACTTAATTGACTTGGCGTTGTTGCCAATCTGACCTCAATCTGCAAGAAAATATGAAAGTACTTTTGCCCCATATGAGTTTTTACCCCCACCTACCATAACTGGCGGCACATTTCCTCCTTTAAAAATTCAAAGTATAGAGAAAATATTTTGAATGTGAAAAAGGCGTTTAACTATATCTCCAGCACTGAGTTTTACTTCTTCTCCTTTACGAAAAACTAGGGTACGACCTGCTTGTCAAGCTCTTGAGTACAGAGCAAATATTAATCATTAATGAGTGTAAAAGATTTGTCAAGTGAATTAAAAAAAAGAAGCCAGAAAGCCAGCTCTGTTCCCACTGCCCATCTCTTGGGCAGTCTTTCAAGTAATCTTTTCCCTATTGGTTGTCTGTTCAAGCAAATCTTCAATAGCCTCTCTGGATACAGAGTAATAAAACTTCAAACCTTGTTTTTAGGGTTGGTCTTGATGAGACTTAGTTCCTCCCTGTTAAACTCTGTCCATTTAACAGCAAGAGAATTGATGACTAAGATAGAGGAACTATAATTGGACGTATTTCTGTCCAACAGAACTATGTGCATTATGACATGAGCCCTGTTATGCATGTATTCTTATGGGTCTCATGGGCTGATGTCTTAATGCACCTGGTTCCGTTTGATAGAAATACGTCCAATTTGGCTTACATGCCCACAGCATTATTGAGGATTCATGAATAATATAGTCCAGAAGGAGACCTGTGTTATTCTCATCTATACATTTTAACCTATGCATCCATAAGATGGAAGGAATGGAAAATTTGCAAGTGTCTAAAACTTGATTAATTTTACTAATAAATTGTAACTACTGAGTCAACTGTATGTAAGAATGGGATATCCTTGATCTCTAAAGTGAACAATTATTGGAGGATTTCTAACGGAATGATTGAATATTCGAAAATAAATGTGTTAAGATGAGAAATAAATGATGGCACAAGGCAGTAAATTTTCTTACTCGGAAATCTATTCTTCTTAAATTTCCCCTATCAGAAATAATTTTTTTATAGAATACTGTAAATTCAGCTCGTCAAGCACTTCCATACAAAGCAATTAAATTTTCCCTACAAATGATCAAATATTGAATGGATTGGTTAAAACGTTTTATTTACTTCTCAAGAGATGGGTTAGCAAAATTCAGCAGGTTTAAAATTATTAACGACAATAGGTAGTGTTGAAAACCAAAATAAAATTGTAAACTAAAGCAGCAATTGTACAGAAAGCAATAAAGAACTTGTCGAGTAAGAGAGACAAAAATCATAAGATAGGAGGCTTAAGAAAGAACTTACTTATCGCAAGTGTAGTTATCGGCTACTTCTATTCCTCCTTCAAACCTAAAAAAAATATTGATTTTAATTAATACAAAGTAAGAAGCTCATTATTTATGCTTATGTGTTGTTGAGTGGTTGTTTCTTCAAGATCTAGACTATTTGCTGAACTTCTAGAATTTGAATCTATTGTTAAATTTATACACTTGATTTAATAATGGAGTAGAAATTATCATGCTCAGATGCACAAGTACAACTGTAAAACTTACACACCTATACCTATAGATTGATTGCGAGAACTCTATGTTACACTTAATTCAGCGTGCCATGCGTCACCGGCTCACTATTAATGCCTTCTTAACATGTGCTTTTGAACATTTCTACTGCATTTAATTGTGCTACCATTGTAAGATGGATGGGAAAATGGCACTGCACATAAAGCAATGGGACAGATAATCTAAAAATAGAAAATTTAAGTCTATAACTAAAAAATTCAGAAGGAGTTTTTCAACATTTCCAGTTTTTTTTTTTTTTAAAAAAAAAAAAATATATATAATTCAGCATACAAGCAGAAAAATTTCAACTTTCAGCATAAAAGAATGACAAATTAGACCTACCCATACCCATTGAGTCGACAAACTTCATCTTTCAAAACTAAGGGATAATCTTTTTCTAGTTTGACTGGAACATGGTTCATAACGAGCCACTTAAGTAAACTACATGTGTCTCCACCATTGCATCCTGCATTCCCATTGCCAGCACAATCCACCACCTACAAAAAAAAAAAAATCAATAAATGTCGATCATAAAACAAAAGCGATGTACTTGAAACCTACTCAGAACTTCCTGGAAGCCGGTTTCAATTATTACTACCACTGCATTAAAAATAAATTTATCAGCTTTGAAAAACGCATGAAATGCCAATGCTTCAATACCAATTCTAAACCAAGCAATGAATTGGCCAGAAGTTACTTAGGATAAAGCAGGGGTTCAATATTTCTTATACCCATCCAGGGTTGGTAAAATTTGTTGGGATAAAGGCAGTGTCTATTGTTATATGTAGCTTGTTATCTTCTCAAAAAAAATTCAATTCCAGGAGGAATTTTTCAATAATAAAGCTGCTCATCTATTTCCATTAATGACTTAAACACAAGTACAATTATAAGAGTAATTTATACTCATTAACATTTGTCCATGCCCAGACTTCAAGACTCACCCAATACTTCTAAAATATCCATCCAAAGAATTTTAGACAATTATTTGTGAATGCACTATTGACTTGTTAGCCAAAAGTATTTCACTTTGTGAACATTTTTTGAGTGGTTCCAAAAAATGCCAAATACCAATGTGAGGTATACTAAAATGTTAAAAATTGAAGGGGACAGTTTGTAAGGATATAAAACTAAATTTCTTGATTTTCATGGCACTTACTTCTTGTACACTAAGTTCCTTGAAAGAACCATTTGTCATGGCATACATAGACTCTACTGTTTCAATCGTGCTGAATGCCCAACAAGCACCACAAGTCTTCTGATCCCGTACTTTGCCAATAATGCCTGTATCTCGCCTTGTAAAAGAAAACAACAAGCAAATTAGAGAAACAGTACATAATAAAAGGAATAGAGAATTAATTAAAAAAATTTATTTAATAAAAATCGAAAAGATAAATACTACTGTACTAACTTGTTACAAAATAACAAAACATTACTTGATGTTTTGAACCTTCCAAATTAAGTCATAAAGTGGCTTGTTTTTGCATTTTTTTCGACTTTCAAAGACAAGGAGGGAAAACCAGTGCTCGCAACCATCTTCATGGGGGACTTTATTTATTAATTTAAAAAAATCTAATGTTTGAGGGTCCTGCAATGGCACCCGCTTTCTGTGCATACCTAGCATTAATGTCAAATTTACCTACTTGGTACATTTTTCAGTTTTGTGAAAGTATGGCATAGTTGCAAATTTTTCGGGCATTCAAAAAGAACAAAGATAAAATTTGTGCTGCAGACATGAAATAATGAATCTTTTGGGTTTATAGGAGGAAGTTTCCAATGCTCAGAAAATGCTCAGGAAATTTCAACATCTTTGGTTTGTGGATGTATTTTTATTTCTTTTTAACCTATCATAAAAAATTTCGTCTGTCATGTTTAACCTTTGCGACTTGAGAATTGACTGGTAAAGGGTTTTTCTATGCATATTAATGTGCACCTGTGAGGGTTAAGCAAATGGACTGTCTACAGAGTTTACATTTAGTTGTGTTTTGATTATGCAAAGAACGTAATAAACAGCCCTTCATTGATAATCTGCATCGGAAATAAGAAAAAAATATTCAGTATGGTATCCTACCAGTCTTTTTTGGGTGGTATTGCTGGAGAGACATCTCGCTTCCTAACATGATTGTGATGCTCATGATGATTTCTGTGCTTGTAGTGATGACGATCTTTTTCTTTCTTTTCGCCACTAGTGTCTTCTTCCAACTTTCGATGCTTAAGTCTTTTGCCCAGTTTTCGAAGCAGTCGTCTTGACAAGAACTCATCTCCTGAGATATCCGAGAACTCCGTCAAACCATACAAGGCACTTTCATTTGAGTCGCGGCCTTTGTTTAAATCTTCAATTGTTTTAAGGGCCGTCTGAAAAAGGGAAAAAAAAGGTAGTCAGAGTGAATAATCTTATTCATTAATCAGTTATGCATTAAGACCAACTTGTGGTTTCTCTGTACTTGACTGTGAATTTCTCTATCAAGTCCTAATTTTTACTAAATCATATAACTTACAAGGAAAAAATCTAAAATTATCAATCCGAGACATTGCTTTGAAAGATTATATAATAAGCTATGCTTGAGCCAAATCAATCTGGGTTGATCAGCAGGCTGAATCGAAAATTTAACAGTTATTCCGCCAATAAATCATCAGGAATTGGCGGTGCTCTGGCATTGAAAGCTACTCAAGCTCCGTCCGAAGCCTGGAGCTTGAGTAGCTTTGGGATGTCAGCTAGGATGTCCTGACCTATCTATCAATTACATTCAACCGCAAAAACCCGTTGGCAAAGGCTTGATTCCATCAGTAACACATCAATGGAGAACACTTCAGGTCACTCCACTGAATGTTAGGTAATCACGAACAAGAATGGTTAAAAACCACAGATGCTACATGACTATTGTTATCAATGACATCATCAACAGCTAGTAGGAAATGCTATTCTCAACTCGGTGCAGCAATGCACAGTTTACAATAAAATTATTCATCTTGAATGATTTGCAGAACATTCTGCGTGTGGTGCTAGCCGATGCTTCACATGAGGAATGAGCCAAGCCAACACCACAATTATCGATGTAAGTAAGCAGTGAAGGAGACTCTTAAAATTCCAAGAATGACAACTGAAGGTGTTTCTAGAGTACTATTCTAGAAAAGTTTCGTCAAAAGCTTTTAAAATCATTTCTGTGATTTCGTTATGTTAGGGCAAGGCAAAATAACGTGTTATGTAACCAACCTGAAATGTTCTAAAACGGACCTCGTACTCGCTCTCATTGAGCTTGTACGGCTTGTTGAATTTGTGGACGTAACTATGAAACAGGAGTCTCTGTTCTTTTTCAGCAGGGCTGGGAGAGTTGATGTTCATTGGAATTCCAAAAAAACATAGCATAATAAATCCCGCTGCGGATAAAACGGACTTCCAATCTGCCATATTCACGGTCACATGCAATTCACTTCACTGATATGATAAAAACATAAACAAAGCAAGCACGCAAAAGCTCAGATCCCGCATTTGGAAAATGAACCACGATTGACCAATCAGAATGCCTGGTATGATAAAATTCCATTGACGTATAATTCCAGCCATTTAGAATTGGGAACATATGGAAGAGGATTTGATTTGTTTT
Source organism: Bemisia tabaci (assembly GCF_918797505.1). Taxonomy (NCBI): domain Eukaryota; kingdom Metazoa; phylum Arthropoda; class Insecta; order Hemiptera; family Aleyrodidae; genus Bemisia; species Bemisia tabaci. The sequence continues at coordinate 53,492,320 of NC_092795.1, forward strand.
GTTTTTGTTGACTGAAAAGTTGAAAGTGCCGGGCGGAACTGCTATCGTGTCTAATTTTATCTACCATTCACATCTTGTATATTTAATTTCATGTGCACATAGAATTAATTATAAATTTCCAAAATGTCTGATCAAAACGTATTAGACAAATCTCTAAGATCTGTTTTCGGTAAGTTTTTCTTTCATATTTTGAAGGTTAGAACGGAGTGATTGCGCCTGAATCAATCGCCTTTTATTTAATGTATCTCTTTCATACCTACCAACAACCCATTTTCCTTTTAAGTGACCATTGACTATGAATTCTCACCTATGTAACCATTATTTCACACTCTTTCCTTGTCAAGCCTGTCGGAGCTTCGAACGCACTTATGGAGGCGAGATCTGCTGAATACATCTTCGCTCTGAAATGTAGCTTCCAAATTGAAGAAGCGCATTTTCTGTTTCACTCTTTCATAAAAAAGGGCAAAAGTATTTTACTAGAGGCTGTTAGGTAATATTTCATTAATAGCAGAACATATTTTACATCCGTCATCGCAACGAAAACAGATATAAAATCGAATGATCGCAGAAGCCTGGCAGCCCTGGGGAAGTTTGACTAATGTTGCAAGACTACAAATTGGGGTCTACAAAATCGCCCCTCCTATCTTACTTTCAAAGTATTTGATTAAGAATCAATCAATGTCGTCATTTTTCCCAGAGTGTACAATGTGCCCAGTTTCCTTTTTCTGGGAAAAATAAATTCCAAACCCATCTCACTCCAGTGAGTGGTGGAATCAATCCAATTCATCTCCTCGTAGATATGTGGTCAACTTTACTTGAAATGAAGTTAATTGTGCTTGATTTTTTCAGTGGGAAACATTCCTTATGAAGCAACGGAAGAAAGATTGAAAGAAATTTTTAGCGAAGTTGGGCCAGTTCTTTCATTCAAGTGAGTATTTTTCTACTATCACTTACCATGCTAATTAATTTGTCATCATATTAGTTCTCATTGTAGGATGCAGAAGCAATATGAATAATAAATTGATAACTTGAGTTCCGATCAATGAGGCATTCACAATAATTTTTTTGTAAAATAGAAGCAAACTTCTCTATCCATATTTTAATTCCTTCATCTAGTAAGAAAAAATATATCCATTGCTGCCAGACACCTCTTTTAGTTAGGCTTTAATGGAATGAGGTCAAATAAAGCAATCAGTCTGACAAGATTACCTACCCAACACTCGGATTCACACACAGCCTCATCAAAATTTTGGCATTATTTAATCAAGTGGAGGCTGTGGTTTTTGAATAATCGCTGCGATTACCTCATGATGAACATGGACCAGGCTCTTACTGCTATTTTTTTACTCTACATTCCTTGTTCTGTGTTTATTGTTATGTTTTATGCAATCCTCTGTTGCTTCCATGTTTTCAGGTTAGTCTATGATAGAGAAACAGGGAAACCTAAAGGTTATGGCTTTTGTGAATACAAAGATCAAGAGACTGCCCTAAGTGCTATGCGGAACTTGAATGGCTGTGAAATCAGCGGAAGGAGCTTACGAGTAGACAATGCTTGTACAGAAAAGTCTCGTTTGGAAATGCAGTGTCAGTATTTTGTATTTATCTACTTATTATTTACCTTTTATCCTAAGCATATTGACTCAAAAGACCATAACCATTACGCTATATTTTCATGATCATACGATTTCTTATTCATGCCACAGACAGCCAATTGAAAAAGGTTTTGCTGCTCTTCAGTACGCTTATAGTACTATTGTACTTTGGTATCCTATTAGTCAGTTTTTGCTCCATTCTCTTACAATATGACTAAGACCTCATATCCTTGAAATTAATTCTAGGGCTGTAAAAGAGCTCTGTTGGGTTTTTTTTACACATATTCACAACAATTGTTTAACTGCATATTTGTTATCTTATCAGTAAGGATACTGATCCTCTTTCAGAAAAAATTACTTTTTCAGTAGATAATAACAAACTGTACTTAGAGTCGTCACTCTGAGTTTGTTGATACATAATTTTGCTCAATGCTCTCAGTTGATTACAGAAATGACTCCTTGACACTAGGTGCATCATAAGCAAGGAATGGAAGAATTTGCCGATGGGTCAATATGAGCCGCGGTGTAGTTAACACTTTTTCTTGTCAATGAATTAAAAGTAGATTTTACTGTTGACTTCCATGTTAGGGAATTTGTAAACCACATAATTATTTTGAGTTCCTATTGAAATTTTTACTTGGCTTAAATTTCATCATGACCACTTTCTTCACCAATGTTTACAGCTCTCATGGCTGGACCTCAATCTGAAAGTCAATATGGTGAGCCTGTAAGTGCTGAAAAAGCCCCTGAGGCTATTAGCAAGGCTGTTGCCTCCTTACCACCAGAACAGATGTTTGAGTTAATGAAGCAAATGAAACTATGTGTCCAGGTAAGATAAGTATTAAAAATTTTTCTTTATAATTTTACCGATTTGCTCTATGATCCTTTCCTTCTTATTAAAAATAATTAAATGACCTTAATGAGATTTTTACATGCACACAGAATGATTGATTGATCGGAAAATTGGTGTCCTTGGGTGCCTTGTGTGAAATCCCTCTAGAAATATGATGCTCAACAGGGTGCGCGAAAAATAGGTGCATCTCTACTTACTCTCTGTTGAATCGATAATTTTTGTAAAACTGAAAGCTTCATGGAGTGTTGAAAATATTATCATAGCTCGTAAAAACAAATAGATGATGTACCTATAAGAAGCATGCTGATGAGCCAAGATCGTTCCAGAAAATTTTGGTATGTCAGACTTACAAATAATTCTTTAATTTAGTTCAGATGAAATTACAATACATTTTATTCTTTAAAGTTTTATCTTTATTTCATAGACTTCTTTAATTTGACATCCCCTCCTCTTTACCTGTAAAAATGTTTGGTTCATAATTGTTATTTTATCTTTTAGAACAATCCTGCCGAAGCGCGGACTATGCTTCTACAGAACCCTCAGTTGGCATATGCTCTCTTACAAGCTCAAGTTGTAATGCGAATAGTGGATGCGCAGGTTGCTGTGGTAAGTTCTGTTCAAAATGATTCTTTCATTTGTTTAATTTTACCGATGATCTAATTTTGCCCCCTTAACGTATTCCAAGTTTTGAAAAAAAATACCTTCAATCTTTCTTAATTGCGTTGAAGGTCCTCTAAGGTGAATACATCTATCAAAAATAATTTGTTTTTAGGCAGAATATCGAAAGTTTTGGTGTTTGTTACTCTGTTGTAGTGGGCGAGAAGACACCAAGACCAGTTGCATCTACAAATGTAATGATCCCAATATCTAGAACTCTTTTGTATACAAAGAACCATTCCATGTACCCTCATCATTGGAAAACATTGCCAAGTCAAAGCAAAGCTAGTCTCAACACAACTGGTTAAAAAAAAAGAAGAAAATTGTCTCCAATTCGGTTTGGAAGATTACATCTGTGTAAATTTCATGCAAGGCTCATGATTCAAGTTGTGAGCACATCTGTCAACTCAGTATTGGGAAAAAGAAGAAGAAAATAAACCCTGTAGTTTATGCAACTTGTCTTTGGTTGTGTGTGGTCCTTGAATAGCAGAATGCTTCTTAGATACTCATGTGCATTCTTAATTTCCATCTTTTTTGGCATTGTGATGAAATATAAAACCACGGTCAACTCATTTTTCAACACCAACTTTCTTTTTGTATAATGATTAGAAATTCTTTGTTCAAGGCCAAATTAGGAGTCAGAGAGTTGCATTAGAAGTCGCATAGCACTGACTGTTGATGTTGAAAATAAGTAAGACGTCTTTAAAATTATAATTCCAGTTGGTAATGACTTATTTTTTTTTAAGTCGATGTTACATGCTGCAAATCCTCCAGTGACACCCCTGCAGATTCCGTCACAACCGGCTCCACCCTTACCAGGACGACCTGCTGACCATGTCAATGACCAATGGACCCAACCTCAACCTGGATCGCGTCCTGGACAGCTTCCCCCTCCCCCTGCTTTTATGTGTAAGTGCTCACCATGTAATTATCTGGCAGTTTGATGTGCTTTTTTGTGATCATCACATCAGATAACTTGAGTTCAGTATAACTTGTTGACATTTTGAAAGGCGACATTTTTGGCAATCAAGCGAAAAAGTGTGTATCACTGATTGCGATCTTACAAGTTTGTGCTCATATTTTATTTTTTAGGAAAATTAATTAACGGTTAATTAACGGAGAGGCGACCCGAGTTTCAAGGCGGAGTCATAAGCACTAAAGAAGATTCCAACGTGGAGATCCAGCTCCAAGATGTAGTGAAGGCTGTGAGGGAGCTGAAAACTCGCAGAGCTCCTGGACCTGGGGGTATACCGGCGGAGTTGATAAAATGTGGTACCGGTAAACTATTTGAACATCTGAGGAAACTCATGCAAGACTGTTTGCATGGTTCCGAAGTACCAAAGGATTGGAAGGAATCTTGGATTACTCCCAGTCATAAGAAAGGTAGTAAGCAAGATTGCGACAACTACAGAGGTATATCGGTCACAGGAACCTTGAGCAAGGTCTACGGTAAAATTCTCAAGGCAAAGGTCGAAGAGGTTTGGAGCGGCCAGGAAGCCGAAGAACAGGCTGGTTTTAGAGCCGGTAGGTCTACCGTCGACCATTTGTTCACCATTACCCAGGTCATCGAGAAGAAAAGGGCGGTCAGCCAGGAGCTGCACTTGGTGTTTGTGGATCTTCAGAAAGCTTATGACAGCGTGCCATTAGTGAAGCTTTGGGAAGCCTTGGAAAAAAGGGGTTTTAGCAAAGGACTTGTGGGGGCAATTAAATCATTTTATAACGGGACGATAGCAAGAATTAAATGTCGTGGAGAGTTGTCCGGAGGTTATTTCGTCACAAAAGGGCTAAAACAAGGCTGCTGTTTGTCACCAACACTATTTAAGGTATACCTAGAGCACGTTTTAAAGGAATGGAAAAATAAGGTTGCGGGAATGGGCGTTCCACTCGTTGATGGGCAGACCCTTTATACTCTATGCTTTGCCGATGACCAGATCGTTGTAGCTCAAGATGAGGAAGATGCAGATTACATGACGCGGAAGTTGGTCGAAGAATATCGGAAATGGGGCATGGACGTTAGTGTGTCCAAGACAGAGAAGCTGGTCATGGGAGCAGCGCATCAACGGCAAAGCATAGAGCTTGAGGATGGACGGCGCATCGAAGAGTGTGACGAGTATAAGTATCTCGGTGTTTGGCTCGATCAGGATGGAAGGATGGATAGAGCAATTAAGGACAGGATCATCCAGGGCAGGAGAGCCATCGCGATGCTGAACGGGGTGCTCTGGGATCAAAGTATCTCAAAGGCAAACAAGCACCGGATATATGATGCCATCGTTAAAAGTATCGTGCTCTATGGTAGTGAAGTGTGGCCTTTGACGAAAAGAACGCAAGAAATGTTGAGGGCAACTGAAATGGATTTTTGGCGGCGATCTGCCGGCATTTCGAGACGGGACCGTGTCCGTAATGAGAGAATTCGCCAGGTGATGAAGGTTGAGAAAGATATCGTGCACGACGTCATGTCCAGGCAGTTATGCTGGTATGGACATGTGCAAAGAATGTCGGAGGAGAGGTTGCCCAAACAAGTTTTGGATTGGGTACCACCTGGGAAGAGGCGACGGGGACGTCCCGTAAAGGGTTGGCGGCAGGGCGTCGACGAAGAGATGTTGCGGTGTCAGTTGCCCGATAACCTCTGGGAAGACAGGCATATGTGGCGTTTGGGTGTCGTAGAACGCCAGAGTGCGTTATAAAGCGACTCTATATGTATGTATATATATGTATATATGTAGGAAAATTAATGAGAAGTTTCTTTTTTTGGTAAAAGGATTAGTGGCACCCATTTTTTTTTTTAAATTCATTTTGGGAAGTATGGAGTGAACTAAGCTTCTAGTGAATTTGTTCAAACCCTAAATGGCCAAGAAACCCAGTTTTGAGGATGTCAAAAATGGAACTAATTTGAAACGATTTTTAGTGGGCTCTGATGACATAGCCAAGCGGGGAAAACAATGCTTGCTGATTGGCTGAATTCAGCTTCAGGCTTCTTCTTGTTATGTCAACTCGACTGTTGGCTTTTGATTGGTCGCATTTTAAATAGCTTTTTCTCCTATTAGAAGTGTTTTTTTGAAATTTTTAATGAGCCTCTTGATTTTTTCACAAAATTTTACATAAGAAAAACTACACAATAACTGTGTATAAATTCCTTGCCTCTGCCCCATTGTGTTAGGATTTTTTTATGCATTGAGAATTATTCACAGACAATTTCCAGTAATGTTTCTGTGTGCATTTAGAACTTGAACTGTTCTTATAAAAGTAGCCTTGCCAGGCTAGTTTGATCTTCTTAACTTAAATGCAAATTTGCATGCCTAATTGTGTAGATGAAACTTGTCTCACATTTCTGATTCTCTTTTTTTAGCTCAAGATTTAGATTTACGAACAATGGATCCAAGAAACCGTTCAGGAAATTCTGCAGATCAAGACCTCAGAATGCCACCAAGCATGTCAGGATACCCGCCAGCAAATGAGTAAGTCCACTCTCCTAAATGCTGTGAATACATGAATGAGACATAGTTTTCTGATTCTTCAGTAATTCTAAACAGTAATTTCTCCCTGCACTCAAAACAAAGAATAATAAAAACAAAAATAATGAAATTATAAACTGATTCCATGGTCAGGACGTATCAAGCATGTCTCCAAACATGATTCCAATAGACTCGAAATATGAGAGGCATAACGATGGCTAAATGCGGAAAATGCTTATCAAAATTGCAACATTTAAAAATCTCCCATTATGTTTTATTTTCTTTGAGGATAACTATTCATAATGTCTCCTTGCAGTTTTGTGCGGTATATTTAGAGTAAGTGAAGGAAATTTACAGACAATTTCAATAGAAACTGTTGGTTAGTTATCCTTCAAAACAATAAAACAAGAGTGGAGACTTGCAGGAGCGCCATCTGAGGTATGCATTTTCAACCCAAGCCATCGCTATGGTTGAACTAGAAATATTTTGCACCCTTCCTACCTGTTAGATGGCAAAAGGAGAAACTCAAAATGTGGATACCATTTAACGTATACTAAACCATTACTCGGATAAAATCTTGTTCATAATTTTTTCCCTTTAAGTGCTGTTTCAGGCTAAAAATTTGTAATGAAAGCGCCATTGAATGAGAATAAAATAGCACCATTGTCAGTGGTGAAAATAATCCATAAGAATTGTTATTATTTCTTCAAATTTGTTTAGTATAATTATAATTTTTTTTTTTTTTTTCATTCACTCACAGGTATCCACCTCGTATGCCGGCTCAGAGACCTGCCATACCAGAACCTATTCCTCCACCTCCTTCAGCACCTCCTGAACGATTCCCACGTGACCCAAGAGATCCAAGAGCAAGTATGTATTTTTTATTTTATATATCTATCTTGTTTTCAATAACTTCTTTTATTCCATCGATTATAGCTAATTCTCTGCAAGCTGAAACTGTAAGACCTCAGCTAGTTACAAAATTTGATTTAAAGAAAAAACTTTTAGGACAGTATTTCTTCAGACCGAAGAATGAATCGCGTCCTTATGTAGAGGTAGAAGTGGTTAGTCAAAGGTCTACTAGTGCAAGAAGAAAATAAAAGTTTCTCGAGTTGAAATTAGGTAAATAAGTTAGTCTGAGGAACCAAAACATCGAAAGCCTTACATCGACTTTTTTGTAACTTTAAGTAAGTCCTGAAAGCTCTATTTATTTGTCCTTTTGACTAAATCCATTTTAACAGCTTGTATTTGAAGTTTCCTAATTTCTTGTCTGATCCAGTCACAAAATATGAAGTCAAAATGAATACTGAAGCTTTATTCATTTTGATACTTAGTTTATTCTGAGCGTTCACATAGGCAAACTCTTGTTGTCACTTTGTCTTCCATCAATAATTGCCATTTTTTTGCTCTTCAATTTAAATAGGTGTCCAATTAACTTAGATCATAAATATCTTATTGCATTATTTGAACTCGGTCATTAAAATGATTCCTATTTGGTGTTTCAGTGGCTTCTACAAACGCAACTAATGTTGGACCAGTGCCAGCCCCTGCAAGGCCGCCTGTCCCGCCGGCAGCATCTTCTGCTAGTCAAGCTCCTCCCAGAGCTGTGCCTCCTCCAGCTGCCTCAAATCCGGATAGTGAAAAGGTATGCTTTCTCTTACTTTTTTATTCTTTTAAATTTGTTTTTAGTATGGGTGTCAAGACCGGGAAAATGCAGGATTGAAATCCTTCTACGAGGATCAGCAGGGTGTCTAGCATCAGGATTTTCCTGATTCTATCAGGATTTGAGGTTAATCAGGATTGAATCCCGATTTTATCAGGATTTGAGGAAAAATCGATCGTAAAATCAGGATTTGAGAAAAGTCGGCTGTCCGATCGGATTTTTTCATGCTTTCGCATCCGCTTATGCAGAAATTTTGATTTTTCTCCGCAAAAAATCAGGATTTGTCAGGATTTAGCAGTGAAAAATTAATATTGCATTAGGATTTCCCGAAATGAAAAAAAAAAAAAAAAAAAAAAAAAACCTAGACACCCTGATCAAGGAATCTCTTCCCTGTTATTGTACCTGAGTCGCCATTATTGACCTCTCGAACCTTCAAATCATCAGAATAATGGAGCATCTTTCTTTGACCAGATAATGTAAACATCAGGAACGCCTTTGGAATTAGTGCGTTAAAGAGTCGGCTTGAAGATGAAAAACAAATTTTATTCACCATAATATGTATTTGGAACTCTGGAGAGTTATACCCGCTTTCCCCAAGTAAATCCCGGCAAAGTGAGTGTAAATTTCGATCCCTCATTGGGAATGAGCTCATGAAAATCAGGATAAAATCAGGGAATGAGCATGATCAAAGATTCTAGACACCATGGCTTTCTCCTACATTCTCATTAGTTTTGATAACTAAGTATTCAAAGGACTCTAACACAAGAATATAAAGAGGCTGATACAAATAAAGTGTAATGATCAGATGTAACTATGAATTCTGAATTGATCGCTGAAGATGCCAACTATTTGCTCTAGTACTAGGTAACTAACAAGGGGAGCTTCCCAAGTGTAACCGGAATTTCGAGTTGAAATTTCGCATGAAGATACCAGACATGATTTTAGGAATGCCGTATTTTTTCGTTTTTTCGAATGGGGTCGGGAAAGCCCTCAAAAAAAGGGCTAAAGATGCGGAAAAAACGCGTGCGCTAGCGGCACAAGGTAAACATAGGTGATAGAGGCATTCCATACTTATCAGTACCGTATGGCCAAACGATAGCGCGCTCGCCTCGCAGCCGGGAGGTCTAAGGATCGGATCCTGATTACAGTCCGTGATTTTATTTTACTTTATGCTTGTTTATTTTTCACTTATTTTATTTTGCACCATTCTCTCCGCAAACCGACTTTCGAGGTAGAACACGTAGTGACTGAAGATTTTTTACAAATGCTGATAAAAACTCGAAGTTTCTCTTGGATTGAAACGTTATATATAATTGAATAAACAAAACACTCTAAAACTCACCAAATTCAGCTTGGCAACGAAATTTAGTGAGTTTTAGAGTGTTTTGTTTATTCAATTATAAATAACGTTTCAATCCAGGAGAGACTTCGAGTTTTTATCAGCATTTGTAAAAAATCTTCAGTCACTACGTGTTCTACCTCGAAAGTCGGTTTGCGGAGAGAATGGTGCAAAATAAAATAAGTGAAAAATAAACAAGCATAAAGTAAAATAAAATCACGGACTGTAATCAGGATCCGATCCTTAGACCTCCCGGCTGCGAGGCGAGCGCGCTACCGTTTGGCCATGCAGTACTGATAAATATGGAATGCCTCTATCACCTATGTTTACCTTGTGCCGCTAGCGCACGCGTTTTTTCCGCATCTTTAGCCCTTTTTTTGAGGGCTTTCCCGACCCCATTCGAAAAAACGAAAAAATACAGCATTCCTAAAATCATCTCTAGTATCTTCATGCGAAATTTCAACTCGAAATTCCGGTTACACTTGGGAAGCTCCCCTTGTAAGTAAAACGTTTGAAACCAAATTTTGTATCAAGCTCAAAAATAAAAAAATCAACATCATTTCCGAAGAGGAAAACATTAATTGTATGAATATTATATCATGTAAAAGAAAACTTGAAAGTGTAAAGTTACAAGGAAGTATGGAAGCTGCAATGGCTATCAATTATTTTTGGATCAGCTATCAAGATTTTGCTCTACAATACTTTCAGATTGATGTGGGATTTATTTGAGTTGAAATGATTCTTGACAATTTTTTTGGAAACACCTGTCAATCTCTCCAAATTAAAATGAAACGATGGCCCCTTACCATGTATTTTGACTCATTGCTCACAGCCTTGAAGTTTTTGAACTCATACTGATTCTTTGATGATTTTTCTTTTCTAGACTGCGTTGATCATGCAAGTGTTACAGTTAACCAATGAACAGATTGCTATGTTACCTCCAGAGCAACGACAGAGTATCTTAGTCTTGAAGGAACAAATCGCTAAAAGCACACAACAGCGTTAATTGAGCTCGAGTTTTCTTCTTATGCATATAATTATTCCATCTAAAAATTCAATTTGAATCTTGTAAATATATTTTGTTTTTATTTTTACATCTAGTTCGTACAGAGGCTGTATGTTTCATAAATAAATTCAGTTGCACTAACTTTGTGGATCCGTCTAACTAATTTGTTCCCAGTCGCTATTTTAATGTAACTTTATAATTTAAGACTGGTAAAATGTAATAGAAACATTTCCAAGTTCTTAAACTCCTAACACTCATATCAAGATATGTAAAATGATATGTTGCCAACTTAGGTTAGACCAAGAATAGGAGTTTTTCTTTAAAAAAATAGCTTTATGATGGACGCCACAGTGAAGTCTAAAACTCATTCTTTCTATACAAAAATGTGTAAATGTTTCAGCGGAACTGTCATGTAAGGATTGAATTTTAGGCATTGCCAATTCTTTCATCTTCAAGCCATATTCTTTGAGCTGTCACTCATACTTTCACTTTAGCTAGGGTTTCTGGCAGACCTCTTGACCCTCTCGGGGGCAAGAAGTCATCAGACTGAGAGTGTGGGCAGAATTGACATCAGTTAGGAATTTAGCAATCTTAATAAATAAATAAATTAAGCTGATTTTGAGAACAAGAGCATTTTGGACCAATTCGGACTTCTTGACTCATTTAAAAGGGTACTAGCTTCATTTCAGCCCGATCGGAGAACTTTCGATTTTGACCCCAAAACTTTAGTCCATGTAATCCCTGCTGATTTTTCTCGATTTTGGACAGGGAAAAAAAAATTCAAATAAATTAGGTACTTAGGATTCATTTTAATCATCTTCAACATACATTTACACAAATAGAAAAATAATTTTTACCTGGGTTTAAGAATTAAATTTTTCAATGAAAACCCTTTTTCCTCAGCTTACTCTTCAATAATTTTTTCTTCTTCTCTTTCTTCTTCAACAAGTTCTTTTTATGAATTTTCTGGGATAAACTGAGTTCTTTCTTCTTTTTCTTCTTGGAGTCTTGTGATTTTTCCCCACTCTTCTTGTCCTTGCCATCACCTTGGTCCTTCATTTGCTTTGCAATCTTTTTCTTCCTCCATTGTGGTAAATGAGCAGGAATGTGTTTCGATTCATCATCTTCTCCTTTTTTCTCTTCATCATAGTCATCCTCTAATTTATGTTGCTTTGACTTCTTTGATTTCTTTGACTTGCCCGTTTTCTCTTCCGTTGTTGGAGGCTCTGGTCTTTTCCTTTTGGGAGCAGTTATGAAGAATTCTGAAATGAAAAAAAAAAAAAAAATTGTCATTATTTTTCCCCCGAAAGAAAACGTTCATGGTGTAAATACACAATGCATATCCATGGCCAAAAAGCGAGATCTTGTATCTCTTGCATACAATGCAAAACATTTTTTTCTTTTTTTTATGTGTTTTTTTTTCTTGACGTTTATTACAAAAGATACAAGAGGAACATATCAATAGTGTAAATACTAGACCAAGCATCTCCTTTGCAGTAGCTAAGAATCTTCCCACCTATTTCATTTTTTTTGGAGGAGAACAAATCAGTGTACACAATTCCTTGATGTTTTCACAAAGTTTCTGTTGCACTGAGAAGAAAAATCACGGAAGTTTTTAAGAATGATGGTGAGCAGTTTTCCATTGAAAACCGAGATACATGGTCTGGTAGTTTCACCTTTGATCTACAAAAGAAATGATGTCTCCAAATAGTGCTCATACAATTATGATTGTTCTGGGGAATTAGGCTGATATTTTGACACATTTTTTTTTCATTATGCAATTATAAGTGTAACAAAAATTCTTGAATTGTCGAGAAATATTTCAGGGTCTTATATTTTATGAAATTTTGGCATCCAGCTTGCTATTCGTAGGAATATACGTCAGCAATCAAATAAATTGATCGTTTAATTTAAGACGGGATTACATGAAAATCCTGTTATGCCTTCATACAGTATAACCTCGATTCATTGGTTTTCAGGGGACTGACAAATCAATCCATTAATTTGAATTACTTGAGACCTTTGAAGGGACCGGAAGATTGAACTGTTAAATCCCCATCCGATAAATTAAGGTCTTACTGCAAACATATTTTTCACATATTTGGTTTCCATTTTTTCCCTATTTTTTGTACAACATTAAAACTTTTGCCAATACCTTCTCCTGGTTCTTCACCAACTTCCTTGCGGAACCATTCGATTGCATCTTCCACATCTTCCTCGTCATCGCCATTCCTCTTCCCCTTTGTTCCTTCTTCTTGCGGCACTTCTTCATAATCACTTTCCTCTTCCGATTGAGGACCCTCTGTTGGTTTGCTTTCTTCACCCTCTTCGGTGCTCTGCGATTTAAATTTATTTTTCACGCCTTCCAGAGATTTTTTATCCATTAGTTCTTTGAGAGCTTTCTTCTTTAAAACATGGGCCTCTTGTTCTGCTCTTCTTCTGGCTTTCAACTCCCTAGGGAAGAAAAAACAACTAAAATTAAAACATCTAGGTAACACAGTTTTCTAATATCAATATTGACGGGTCAATGGCACCCATTTTTTTGAAATTCATCTTTTCGAAGCATACAGAGTGAATTGAGGTAAATCGACTCATAATGTTCAATTTTCAATTGAAATGTTAGTTTTGACTTCTTAAATATTACAAAAGCTTCTGAGCCAATTAAAGCCTAGAAAAAATTTCTTAGCGCTTTAAGAGAAAATGAGTGATCATTAGTTTTTTAATAAAAAACAGCAAGAGTTCCATAACTCTATTTTATTAACAGATAGACGGTAGAAAAGTATCTTACTTTTTGAGCTGTAGCTGCTGTCGAATTCTTTCTTTCTCCTCTTCTGATTTAGAAACAAATCGATGGTACAGAACTTCACCCGTTAACAAACCAGCTTCAACTTTTACAAGCTAAAAAAAAAAGACAGCGGTAAGAAATTGAATTTCGTCAAAACGTGAGATAATAATGGCAAGAGTTTAGTTGTAATAAAGCTTTGATTAGACTGAATTAAATGCTCCAAAAAATGATACAGGAGAAAAGTAGGAGATAACACGAAGTCTTCATATGATATTTTCAGTCATGTCACTGGCATCCTTCGAGGAACAATTCAGGAGAAGTGAATCTTTTTCTTAAAGTCTGCCTAGAAATTCAGCAGAAACTACATTTATATTTTTAGAACAAAATATATAAAAAAATTGGTCATAAAAAACTACAAAATGTTCAGTTCTGTACGATAAAAGATGCGATCCATTAAGGAAAATGTGTTGACGTCCCAAGCTTTTTGCAACAGAAACAAACTTCTGAGTGCAATAATTACTAAACTTGCAGACGTCTACAATATTAATCCTAAGAATACCTAGAGTAAACTGGAAATTGCTCGAGACAATTTTCCATGTGCTTAGGGGCAACAGTCAATTCAACATGGTGCGCTTGCAGTCAGGGAAAGTCACTGATTGGAATTTTCATTATAGAGAAGCTATTTTTTTTCTTTATATTTGTCTCCAGGGAAAATATTTTAGGAAATATTTTACATTAAAAAATCACTCAATGCATATCAAACCTGGAAGGTTATTCTTGGTCCAAGTTCTGACAATCGAATAGATGAGGTTTTATTGCCAACATTGCCACCACGGAAAGATGAATGTTCAGGTAAGGAAACATGACTGTTTGGATCATCTTCAAATTCACTTTCAGATAGTTGACTGGGCCTGTCAAAATAGTGGTAAAAGGTAAGAACTTAATTGAGGTAAAATTCACAAGACTAAAACTAATTACGAGTGCATTCTTTTATCTCTTCCTGTTGTATTAAAAGATTGTGCTTTTTAGCCAGAGACTAAAAGTAAGCGAATAATAAAATACATTTTTTAACGATAACAATAGAGTTTTCATTCAGTACCAGTTGAGCTTACAATTTTTTTTTTGCATGATAACTCATTAAGCATTTCTTAGGCAGACTTTTCTGCAGGTAGTGAAATAATGCATTTAACACTAAAAAATAACACTCATCGTAAATAGAAATAAAAATTATAGTACTCTGAAAAGCTGGGAAAGTGTTCAGAGAAAGGGCAAAAAAGAAGGTACAACAGGGTTACCACAGCATTCAGAAAAATGTATTTCCTTGATACATTTTGGTAAAATTCTTTGACAATGAAATATGCTAGATTGTAAAAGAACCCAAATTTGAGATAATTTTCACACAAGATGTGTCCATCAAAACGTCAAACTCATTATAGGGAGGTGACTTAACAATGGAAGGAGAAATAAAGGTGACTTTACAATTTTTCCCGGACACTTTTGTCATTTTCTCTGATATTTATAGGCTTTCTCTGGCTTGTTGAAATTCTCTGACAGCGGTAACCCTATTACTAGTAAAAATTCAGAAAACTTACTTGGTTATTAATTCAGAAATATCCTCCATTTTGGCTAAATTAGGAATTTTATTCTGCACCAATTTTTTTACTCCTTTAGCTAATCCAACTGGGACCACTTTAATAGCATAGTGGCGAAACTCAATTGTTTCCGTGTTAGGGTCATAATTTATTAAAACACACCTTTGAATTTCTTTCAGATTTACCTGAAACAAGATGAATGCAATTAGAGCTACAAGATCAAGAAGGTATTCACATCAAAAACTTGATAAAAAGTCATCAGAACCAAGCAAAAATTGAAATAAATTTACAAAGAAGCTTTTCTTGTGGGGCAATAATGCAATTAAATCAACTCCTGAGCTAATAAATGATGGTAGAAAAAAAAAGCTAGATATGAGGACGAATTGGTAAAAGAGATATATCAACGGCCGAAGTGTGAAACCACAAATCTTTATTCCAGTACTTTAAAATTTCCACTCATACTTTATGTTTTTGAAAAGAGACAAGCCAACTGTATAGGTTGTATTTTTTTACAAAATATCCTACTACTTGACCAATAGGGAATATCAAGGAAGTTTTCAAGAAATTACAATGACTGGTTTTCCAAAGAAAAAATAAAGTATGACAGGAAGTCTACCACATTGAAAACGAGATACATGGTTTTGCACTTCGGTCATCGATATTTTAACCTGGAAAACTCATCATTTCCGAGAACTGGGTAAAATTTGGTAGGTTTTCATCATACCTAATTTCAATGCAAATAATTTTGAAACAAATGTCAAAGTATTTAATTGAATAAAACAGAAACACTGGGACAAGAAGATATTTGACGAAAGAAAGACATTGAAACCAGTTTTCAACAAACCTTGGAAATATTTAAAGCTGGGAACATATTTTGAAACATCGTTGCCATCAACTTGATATGAAGTCCCTCTCCCACAAAGTTATTCAAGACTATAAGTGGGGAGTGAGCATACATTTTCTCACAAATATTTGGTTTGGTGAGAGATGACAGAACGTTCCGAGCAAAGGTGTATTTATTTATTTTAAAGGTGAGAGTTGGCCCTTGGGGTAAGTGGGCTATCCGGAGATTCGGTCCTTTTTCTTTTGAATTTGTGAACATACATAAATGCGTGACATGAAGAGGAGCTGCCACAGATGCAAAATCTTTCACCCGATTACTCTTCCGCACCTAGAAAAGTAAAATTAAATTGCACAGTTAAGGTTCAAAATAACTGTCCTTTCATCATAATATAAATTTGAAGATTTCTGTGGCATAGATAAAATGTTTATCGGTGAATTAAGCTTCAATGGTAAAAACATCGAAGACAAGGATTTGACTACTCGTAATCTATCTTCAAGTCTTAAAGATTAATGAGAGAATGCTCAATGATCTTACCGAGAATCTCACTGTCTCTCCCGAGCTAAAATTAATGATTCTAGACTAAAATTATTCTAGTCAGCATATAAAGTGATTTATCAATTTCAGCAAATCTAAATATTAACTTACATGGAGAGATGATGCAGTGAATGGCTCCATCACTTTTCGGAAATCGGTTGTAAGTTCTTGAATATAAGGTCCAACTTCTCCACGATGAATGACAAAGGAATGAGGGGCCCTTACCAACTCTTCTGGCTCTTCAAATTTGGCATAGGACTCAGGATTTTGCTTTTGAGCAAAGCCCTAAAATCAAAAACAAATGATAACAACATCACAGCATGGTAATCTACAGCAGCACCCCCAATTCCGACTCTACTCGACTTTTTCTTTGTAACTCCCAATAAAACATGAATTTACAATAATGAAAATTCGGTGTACAATAATACGACAGCAGGAGAATAATGTGATTTGAGTTTCATGCTGTCGCAGCACGCACCAATATGATATGGTAGGTTCAAAACTGCGACAGTCAGCAAATGTAGTTTTAAGAGCTTTGCTTAACAGTTCAGACGCGTCACATACATTCAGAGACAATAATGAACGTATGTTCAGGAATTATGTGTACTTTATTTTCGGAAAGAACAGGAAAAGTAACTGGCTTTGCCTACTAAGCAAAATCGACCACTGAGCGAAGTGTGTAAGACAACATACCTTGCGTTTGATTTTGTATCTTTTGCCCATGATGATGAGAAAAGAAAATCACAGTGACCTCCGGATAAAAAAGAAAAACAGACCTAATCTTGAGACATAATATCACAGACAATAATTACAGTACAGAGAAAAAAGAAAGGCTGGATTCAAAAATTCTAGGATCCCACGTGAGCTGCGGAATTTGTCAACAATCTATTTTAAGGTTATGTTTACCGTTCGGCGGTGAGTCTGGTGAGTCACGAAGATCCATCTACATTATAGGGCGAGCGGTAAATTCAAATTGACGCACCTTTGAAAGAGCGTCCTCTCTAAATCAAGATAATAAAGCGGTCGGACCATGAAAAACATATTGGTTCTCTTATATTTATTTGTATAAAGTGCAGAAATGATGCGATGAGTACATAAAAGGTCCTTTCTCAGGAATGTCTTTTCATTGTAACTCAGACATTCGACCATATGCGTTCTTCATTTAACGATTGTTGCCAAATGGGAGCATGAGGGGGTGTTTGAATTTCAGCCAACCCGGATTGCTCTTTGACAGGACGATTTGACGTTGACAATTTTACGAAATCGCTAAATGCATGTCTCAGTGGAAATGACCTAAATTGACGATACAACGAAATAATGATAACATGAAAATATTATTTGATATTCCTTTAACCATTAAGATGCATAAGAATTTTTAACACGCGAGTCCTCAGTTGGTTCAAATTTACCCGTATTAAATTTATTAATTTTAATAGTTTGTCTTCAAAAACTAGGCAAGGGAGTGAACGCAGTATGATGACGGCGCAGAGATGCGACTATTCGTACGTGATGGATGTCCGTGTTGCGTCTGCAAAATTGAAGGCGCGATGGCGCGAGAAAAGAACTCGCAGTAGTCGCAGTGCTTTGCTCTATGCAGTGTGTCGCTCAGAGTTGGCAGAAAAATTGAAGAACGAGGCTCGACTACGTCTCTCTTATCTTCAGCTGTATTGGCACTCGATTTTTGTCTTATTTTTCAATTTGATATTTAATTGATTGTTTTTTAGGATGTATTCATAGACCTCCATCTAAAGCTCGTTTGTAACGGCACATTGATTCCTCCAGGAGAGATAGTCGGTAGGCCAGCTTTAAATTTTGGACTAAATATGCATCCTAAAAAAAGAATCAGACGTCAATCTGAACAATAAATTTAAACTTGACGTAATCTATGAACGCTCCTCACTTCGTTTTATGTGCGAGTAAGGTTTCTTAGAGTTCAGCTCAACTCTGAAAAATTGCCAGAACACATACTAGGCGGATTATCTGTATACAACGCATGTTTGGGAATATTAGAGACCTGAAGGTTTCGATGACTTGTGTGCAGTGTTTGTCCACGTTCGGGTAAAATCCCTCCTTCGATAAAATTTGAAATTTCAACCCTTCTCGAACTCAATTTGAGGCTTTTTGCACTCATGAGAGGTAATAAAAGAGGAGCGGCTGCGGCCCTCTTACAGACTTAAATATGAACCTATGAAGCACATAGAAAAATATTCTAGGGTCGAATGAAAGATGAACATTTTATGTTAAGGGAGGGAGAAAAAATTGTATAGCCAGCCCCCTGCGTCCCTGCCTGCATGCCTCGCATTAGTGCGCAAATCGATGGTGAAACTACCAGACTACGTATCTCGGTTTGCGACGTTGCAGACTTCCTGTCATACTTTATTTTTAAATGGAAAACTACCCAACGTCAATCGGGCTGAGTTTATCAGAGAGGAACCAACCCACATTTTTGAAAAAATTGAGTTAAGAATGTTTTTGAGTCTCACTAGCCGTATATTATCTCCCGCAAAAAACTGAACTTCGAAAAACAAAAAATTTTTTGCGAACAGAGGGGTTGAAGTTTATTTTTACATTGAGCCGTATGGAGGAATCAAACTTCAAACCTCTTTTTCTCAGTTTCAACTTAATGTGGGTTGGTTCCTTCCTGATGAACTCGGTCCGATTCTTAAAAAAATCCGTGTTTTTTCTTCTTCATGCGAAAACACCTGTTAAAATTTCAAGAAATTATATTAATTAGTTCCCATTGAAAAAAATGAAATGGGAGCGCAGATTGTTAAACACCGCAACGCGAGATACGTGGTCTAGAAGTTTCACCGCCGATATATAGTAAATTCTGGATATATCGTTTCTGCGCTGCAAAAGTATGTATCGTATGTTTCTGCGCTGCAGAAGTATGTATCGTATGTTTCATATGAGGAAATCCTGAAAGCGAGGCACACATAAACACTGTATCCATAATACTAGAAACTAGCATAAATTTGTCGTTCCTCCGACGCACGATGGATCGAGTCAATAGGAGAGGTCGGACAAAATTTGGAAACTTTAAACGCTTATAACTCCGTTGATATACAAAACTTTGAGGCTCTGAAAGTGGTTCCATCGGTTATTGCGTTAAATTTTCATTTTGATGCACCCCTTGAAATCTAAAATGTGACGATATAAACATCAAAATTTGCAGTTTTTGTCAGAAATTTCATGTCTCGACACCTTTCTAATTGACTCGACCCACTGAGCGACGTTGGGGTGTTCCCACCCAAATGAGCTCTCTCGTCCGTATAATCCCGGAGCTCACGCAGAAATTGAAATGCACCCTTACGTCAGAGAAGCGACGATATACAACCGCCTCCGCATTGTAAAAAAAATCTCGGTGTATTTACTAAGATAGGGTAAAATTACCAAGAATTCAGGGTTCTATTTGATCCCAGTTTCTTCTTGGTGAAATTACCATTTATGGAATTGGTAATTCTACCGAGAAATCTCGGTAAAATTATTGAACTTTCTCGGTAATTTTACTGGACCTTGGTAAAAACGCCAATATTTTTTATCGACTGTGTTAGAATTACCGAGATAAAATGGCAAAGTTACCGAGAATTGATTACCAATAAAAGTGGTATTCTTACCTGAAAAAAAACCAGTAAAAATACCAGTTTTTAGGTAAGCTTACCAGTCTGTCTTGGTAAAATTACCAATAATTGGTAAAAAAAAGTGAGATGGTAAAGGTACCAACGGACCGTGGTAAAACCGCCGAGAATTTTTTACAGTGCGGTCTTCATTTTTTGCGGTACAACGAAGGATGATCATGCGTTATCAGAAAAATAAGTTTGGACTGAACTCCCAGAGATGCGTGATCTCGCTCAACTATGATTATGACCCTTGACTCCTCGTTAAAGTTCTACGTGATCTTATCCGTGACTCCAATTAAATGCTGCAGAGCTCAATGTATATTAAAATGCAATTAAAAATAATGTGATTAGACGTTATTTTAAGACCATGCTCCCGATTAATAATTTCCATCCATCTCTGAGTCCGCGTTCAATAGAGGGTCTACCTATATCGAGTG